>NC_072769.1:28345463-28547835 GCF_022539595.1 Amphiprion ocellaris | reverse complement strand
CACACAAACTCCCTGAGCAGTTCCTTGGACCACTGTGAGCAACATCAGACGTGTGCACTGTGGTCACACCAGCATCACATCCATTCAAGTTACATGGTTCATTAAAAGAATCAAATTACAGCATTTACATTTCTGTTAAAACACTTTGTCAACAGGAGCCAGTTGAAGGCTGCAGTGATTTTAGTGACACTACAATGTATAAGAGTGAAGTTATTGAATATTTGTCTCTCTTTACTGTTGCAGCGGTTTTGCAAATTGCAGACGGACCCTGTTCACTCCATAGACACCAATGTTATTCCTGTAGCTTGAAAGACAGCTACTTTTGATAAAACTGGGCTTGTAGCACATTGTCTGCCTTGCAACAATGGGAAAGAGGCACCGTTTATGTTTTGACAACCTATCTAACGAGTTATTGATGCTGGAAGTCCGAATCTGTGAATATCTTTCCAACTTTACTGAACTTGGGGCCACTACCACCTAAGGAGTGATATATTTAATTTTGAAAAAAGCATTTAGCCATACTTAAAGCTTTAAGTGCTTTATTAACACGGAACTAAAAATTTTGTATTGTTTTATTATCACAGGTTCTGTCTGAAAAGAGGTGGCATCATTTTAAACAGTGAAATCAAACTAATAAAATGTAATGACCAACCAGTGAATAATACTGGATTCTGCAAAAACATAAACAACTTTTTTTAAAATCTAAATCTTAACAGTTAATGTATTAACTTATTTTTGTGTGTATGCATGTATTTATTGATTTATTTAGTACTGTTAACATATCAGAGTTCTGAGTGAATTTTTCTTAAGATAGGCAAAGGCCATTTATTGATTACATATAGGCTATTAAATGTTTATGAAAAAGTAAAAAGCATTTTTAAAAAAACAACTTAGGCATTTATTGAATCACTAAAATACTGTAGAGTACAGACCACATCAGCATGATTATAAGCATCCTCTGGTAAATTAACAACCAGATACTGATGTCTCTCACCATATGGACTTCAGGAGATGACTGGGGGATGATAAACTGTGACCTACTGGTTGGGTTCTCTCTGTTCTCATGTTTCTTACATGTTTGTCCCCTGACAGCCGGGTCATAATGTTTTTTGAGCAACACACCATACTATGACGTTTTTACAATGATGGTTCTACTATGGAACCAGTTTGACATGTTCAGGTGTTCTTTGTGTGAAAACTCAGAGATTTCAGGGATCAGAAAGTGGTTTTCAACTTTCTTTGTTAACTTTATGCTTCAACTTTAAACTAAATTTCCTTCACTAACCCCGCCCTCTGGACTTCCAGTAAGCTGTGTTCCTATTGGCTGTCCAGGTGGCTGCTTGGTGTTATCAGGAACACCTGAGCTGCTTGGTGTTATCAGGAACACCTGAGCAGCTCAGTGTCTTCCTGCTTTATTTAGCTGCAGACAAACATTTCCTCTGCTTCTCTTCACCACTGAACCGGGTTTGGCTCCATTGCTTCAGTTTGTTCTTTAGGCGTTGGCTTGCAGCTTCCAGCAGTAAAATCGTCTTTAATGTGTTTCTTGGTGTGTTTTAGGGCTTTGTACTGGACAGTTGTCTTGGTAAAGGTGGTTCTTTAGCCACAGTTAGCACATGGTGCTAATGTGTGCAGTGATTAGTGGATTTGATGCAGCTGAGTTGTGTCTTTATCTTGGCTGTAGTGAGTCTTTAGAGGTTTTTGGTCAGACACATTCTGTGTTCTTGTTTATGAACCAACGTTGGTTGTCCAGAAGGTAAGAGTTCCTGTCCTGATTCTCTGTTCTCAGAGGTTCTCTGGTAGGCTGCAGGAGACTTTAGCATTTGGGTTGTGTTAGTTTGGTTTTTGTATGGTTTCATTTGGACGACTAGCTTGAGGCTCCTCCATGTGGTTTAGTGAGGTTTTCTGGAACAGTTCTACATAGCAACCTGCAGCAGAATAGACTGAGAATTTTTAGGAAGTTCTGGAGATCAGACTTTAGAGCAGCAGAAACATTTGTCAGCAGTTTGAGCAGGAGAAGGTGAGCTTCAGAGTAGAAATGAGAAGGAAACCTTCTTGACCCGTGTGGTGAGGTCCTGTACCAAGAGTTTGAGCAGGTTGTGAAGAGTCTGTAGTTCTTTGGTCTGAAAGCACAAGAAGAGTCGACTCATTAAAGGAGAAAACAGGAGACATTGTTGGTTCTTCTGTCGCTCTGCAGTTTCCTTAGACTGAATATCAAGTTTATATTTTAAATGATTTCCCATGTGAGCCCAACAAGACTTCAATAAACTCCCTCCATCCCCTGGACACAACATATTTTATTACCATGTTAAATCTTTTTTTTGAAATGTTTTTGAGTTTTAATCATAGTTTTAGCATAGTTTTTTCTCTTTGCTTGTTTAGTTTTGTCATCTGTGTAAAAGGTGCTAAACAAATAAAGTTGGATTGATAAACTGAATAATTGACTAACTCATGATTGTGACAACAGAAGTATTTTCATTGTGATTTAAGGGTTTATTTTATTTTTAAGGTTGGGGTTAAAATCTTGACAGAAGAAGAAGAATAAAGAAATAAACTACGTAACAAAAAGCAATTAAATCAAAGGAAATAAATTTCATACAATAAAACTTCTAAAAAGTTTTATTATTAAAAAGATTTAAGAAATTTAAGATGTAATTTTCTAATTAAACATTTATTAATTAAATGTTTTGTCTTTTTAAAGATTTAATATTCTAATCAAATGTCCTGCATTTTTTAAAATGTTTAATATTCTTGTTGAATTGTATTTTTTAAATGTTTAATTATGGAAAATATTTTATCTGTAATTTTTAATATTTGTATTTTAAAAATTTGGTTTAATTTCATAATGACATGTATTGTATCTTGTTGAATTATCTAATTCAATATTTTGTCTGTTTAATATCATTTAATTGTATTTAATGTTTAATATAGTTAAACATTAAAAAAAGACAAAACATTTAATTAAAAAATTAAATGTTTAATTAGAAAATTACATCTTAAAGACAATAAAACGTCAAATAGGAATTAAACAGAGAATACAATGAAGCATTTAAAAAGAAAATTAAACATTAAAAGGTGGTAAAACATTTAAAAAGAAAAACAAAGATTTAATCGAAACAAATATTGGGAAAGGAAAAAACCCTCAAACAAGCCGATAAAACAGTTGAAAAAACAATTAAACATTAAAAAGACAAAACATTTGGAAATCAAATCAGACATTAGAAAAGAATAAAAGGTGAGAAAAGAGCAAAACTAAACGTTTAAGAAGAATCAAACTAAAGACAAAACATTTGAAAAGACACCAGTTAGACTTTAGAAGATCAAATTAAACAGAAGAGACAATAAAACGATCAAAAAGAGCAAAAACAGATAAAGGTATTGAAGCGTTTTCTAGTCTGAAATGAAAACAAGTTGTTTCTTCAAACGTTTCCTCTTTCTATGTTCTTGGTTTGATTGTGGATAGATTTACTAAGAACTCATTTCAGAAAACTGCTTTCCAGATAAAGTCTACTAGTAGTTGAAGGCATTTATCAAACTAATGTTACCTTCTGATCTCCACAAACTTTACTGTTCAGTGAAGAGAATCAAAGTTTGTTGAGGATTTCTAAAAAACCCACAGGTGAAGGTCTGAGAAGAACTCAGATCGATGGTCTAAATGTGAAATCAAGACTCATGGTCACAAGTTTCAAGGCTTCTGTTAACCACAAAGTTCAAACTAACAGAGAAGTACTGAGAAACCTTTAAGATTTCAGTCCTCAGACTGTCTAAAGGTTCAAACTAACAGTGAAGTACTGAGAAACTTTTAAAATTTCAGCCCTCAGACTGTCTGAAGGTTCAAACTAACAGAGAAGTACTCAGGAACTTGGAAGATATCAGTCCTTGGACTGTCTGAAGGTTCAGACTAACAGAGAACTACTGTGGGACTTAGAAAATTTCAGCCCTCAGACTGTGTGAAAGCTCAGGTCCTGAGGACTCGGGAGGTCTGGAGGCTTGGAAAGTCTTGGAACTGAGGGTTCCACCCTCCAGCACAAAGGCTGAAGTCCAACCTCCTGAGAGAAACGGTCGAGTCAAGACCCGAGTTTAAAAAAAAATTTGGAAATGACAAAAAATAGATGATAAATGCGCAAAAAAAAGAAGAATTTGTATCTGAGCGTATAGCTCAGGAGGATAAGAAGAGGACTACCAAGTGGAAGGTCGCAGGTTCAAGACCGACCACCGGCCTTTATCTTTCTTTGTCTTTGTCAGGATTTTGATAAAATTCAAGAACTGTCTGGTCTTGAACCAGCGACCTGCAGCTCCATAGGCAAATCCTTAACTCACTGAGCTACAGATCAGATAAAAAGAAATAAATTCGTCGTCCCTTTGGCATCGTAGTTTCTGAAGTCACCACATGGGTGGAGCCAAGGCGGAGTCTGGGTGGAGTCAGGGCGGAGAGTAGGCGGGGAGGTGGGTGGCGGCCTCCCCCCTCTACTCCCCCACCTCCCACCACCACCCACCACACCTTCCCCCGCCCGACGAGTTCTTCGAGTCTCCACGAGTTCTTCGAGTCTCCATGGGTTTTCCCGAGTTTCTGGAGTTTCCACCAGGTCTGAGGCAGAACAAGTTGTCATGAAGAGGTGTTGAAGTCGGCCAGGATGGAGTGACTTTTTACAGTGACTAGAAGGAAGACCACTAGAAGAGCAGGTCTTTAACCACCATCCATAAAATCCATGGAGTCGGTTCCAGAGAAATGAAGGGAGGTCAGCTTTTATCAACCTCCATCCAGATGTTCAACTTGATATCTTTACTTTGACATTTTTAGCACCACAAATCTTTAGTATCACACTTTATTATCATTTATTAGGACTTTAATGGAATCCACCAGCTGATTTACTTTTTGTTGACAAACTTTATTCTTGTCGTCATGGGACTGCAGTATTTAAAACTGTTCCTTCTATTTGACCTCATGTTTATTAGTTTTAGTGGAGAGAGTTATTTTAGTTGTTGATTAGTCTCTGAAAAACCAAATAATAAATTGGATTAGTCAAGAGGTTTAAATTTCTTACTTTGTCATATTTTAAATATGACAAAAAATATAAAAATAAAGTGTCTTGAGACAATTTGACCTGTATTTGGCATTATATAAATAAAATTGAATTCAAATTGTATGTATCTTGTAATGTTGGAGTAATTCAGCCATATATGTTGGAAAACACATTTTCTTTGTCCATTAATCTGTTGATTGTTTTCTCCAGTAATTCATTTCTTGTTTTGGTTTATAAAATGTCAAACCCAAATATATTCAGTTTACTGTCATAAAAACCAAAAAGATTTACATTCATGATGCAGGAATCAGGCAGTTTTTCACTTTTTATCTTAGTTTAGTCAGAAAGATAGTTGATAATGTGTGAATTGTTGCAGCTTGTGAGACGTAGAAGGTTTTAATCTTTGGGGCCGAGTGTCAAAAAACATTTAGAAACCAACATCAACAAAACATTCAACAAAGATTTGAACATCATTAAAGGGAAATCCAACTTTTGCATGACAATGTCTAATTAAAGGACATTTATTTCCAACGTAAATGTGTGATATTCATCCTCTGGAGCTTTTTCTTCACATCGTCTTCCACCTGGACTGGTTTGGTTGGGAGCATGTACAACAAACATTTGAAAAACTGCACTTTAACATCAGTGAATGACACTGAAGTTTAATCTCTACATAAATGAGACTGAGTCTGGAAGTGCTGCTCTGTCATTAACTCCTAAGTTTAGGGAAAGTTCAAACAAAAGAGTTCAGATCAGACTTCAGAATGAGCTTATATTGAACAAACATCTCAGACTTTCTGAGCTTCAGCACCTCTAGCAAGATATTTTAACAACAAGCAACTCAAGAGATCCAGAAGTTGGAGAGTGTTAGCTTTAGCTGAGCCAATGTACATGTGGGACGCTAACCTAGCAAACATTTCAGACTTTTCTCTGTGAATTCAGAGAAATAATTTCCTATTTAATGACAGAGCTACACATCTTAACTCAGTCTCATTAAAACAGACTCTAATTCAGTGTCATCCATCCATATTAAAGTGCAGTTACCCAAAATGTTTGCTGCATGAGCTCCAACAAAACCTGTCCAGGTAGAAGGCCACTTTGACAAACAGGAAGTGGACGATTCCAAGCAGATTTATAGAAGGGGGAACCGGACTGTACTAAGTGTGGTCGAGTATAGAGGGGGGTTTTGTGGGTTTTTAAGGCTAATAATGATTATTAGTGACACATTTGGAGTAGATATTCATTTGCAGTAAATGAAAGTATTTAAAATCTTGGAGTTAAACTTAGAAGAACACAAACTCTAACAGAAAACTTTGTTGATACGTTTTTGTTTGGTTTACAGATGTTAAGTTAAAGGAGTTTTATTCGTTACGTATAACCAATCAAATCACTCCAGAAGACAGAGCGACCACAGGTAGATAAAGGTTCAGAGCCAAAGTAGCACCACTTTTAAATGTATTTATTACCGTAAATCGGTAAAAAATAAAATACTGATAATCAGTAAATCAGTCAGCCCACAATTACTACAATTCTACAATGTATGTCTCTTTGCTTTGACTTGTTATTTGTACAATATATGATGTATATGATGGCGTTTTTTCATACCAAAGGCTATACTATGATGTTTTCTAAGAGACATACGATGCTACTCTGGTTGTTCTGGCTCTGGGCCACTGCACTCCTCCTCTGTTGTTTTCTGGATTGTACTCAGCTGCATGCCTTCGTCCACCCGGCCTCCGTTGACTCGTCCCGCCTGCCGTCTCTGGAGCTGAAGCTGGATTGGAACAGACCAAAGTACAGTCCAATCACGATGCCAGCTGCCTCTCAAAAAGCTCCTTCATCTGGCAGGTGGCGGCACTTCTTCTGAGGGGAAGCTGAGCTGGCCCGGCAGAACTTTGGAGATGTGTTCCAGTGGTTGGTGGATGTGTGGGGAGATAGAGAGGGACCTTTGAATTGTTCACAAAGGAAAACAGGGAACACAGTGGTAGTTTTAGTTTAGGGTGCTACTGCGGTGTGTTTTTGGGTTTTAAGAGGTGAACAGGAACAGTTTTTTTTCGTATTGATTATCTTTTACTTTGTTCCTGGTTGGAATGCCCATCAATGTCAACATGAAGTTCACTTTTAGTTCTGTTTATTTATTTTTATTTTACTAACACCCATTTGTTTTTAACCCCCTCACAACCCCCTGTTGTGTTGTTGTAAACTTACACTTTCAAATAAATTCTCGTCTAACCCTCTGGAAACCAGCGTTTGGACTGTTTTTGTGTTGCTCCTCACCTACTGACAGCTGTGGACTAAAGGCTATACTGTGACGTTTTTAGAGTGACATGCTATACTATGATGTTTGTTGGGTGACATGCTATACTATAGGCTTTTTACATTGACATATTACTGTGACTTTTTTTGTTTTAGTTTTTTTTTTTTTTTTTTAGCAACATATAAGAATTCGCACAGTTTTAAAAGTTACTATACTTTTACTTGTGCGATGAAATTATTATTCTATGGCATTTTTTAGATGACATATTATACTCTGATGTTTTCTTGAATTGCATACTTTTTTGACAATATACTGCACTATGACATTTTTTGAACCACATATCATACATGACAATTTTAGGCAACATCCTATCATTTTGCAATTTTTGAACCACATAATAATCTATGTTTTGTTTTGTTTTCTTGCCAACATGCTGTACTATGAACTACAGGCCATACTATGTTATTCTTGAGTAAAGCATACTATACTTTGACATTTTCTGAACTACATCCTATACTATGGCGTTATACACAGAGTGCTTTGGTTACATGTTGATTTATAATCTAGATTTTTTTTCTGTTTTGTTTTTTGATGGGATTACCACAGACCTGACTGTGAACACCGTCGACACCCACCTCAGGGAGACGCTGTCTAAGATCTCAAGGCTGCTTGGTCGTGGTCTTTCTGGCACGTACTCTTTCAAGATGAGCCGGGAAGTTTAACACTGATGGAATGACACCAGGTCTAAGCCGAAAAACTTCCAATTCCTCCTCAACCCATAGTCTCTGAGAAACCTACATGGAGTAAGAAAAGTAGACAGAGAAGTAATTAAGTCTCTACACAACATATTAAAAAGAAATCATGTTAATAAATTAAGTACAAAGAACCGAATTCCCCAATATACTGGAGACCAGAGCTATTTAATTTGATAAGTATAACCTTGTTTAGTAACATTTCAATTATTTGAGAGCAGTCCTAAAGAACTGCCTGTAATCCCAATCATGAAATGGGTTTGGAGGAAGAACATAGACGGTAATCTAGATATACATGAGTTAGGCTTTATAACTACTATTGGTAGTATTGGTGGTAGTAATAGCAATGGGACTACTACTAGTAGTGGTGGTAGTACACTACTGCTGCTGATACTGGCACTGCTACTACAACTTGTAATACTATTACAAATGCTGATACTACTTCTACGACTCTAACAGCTATTTATACTACTACTGCTGTTTGTACTTTTAGTATTACTACTACTGCTTGTACAACTATACTACAGCTACTATTAATCGTCTGGTATTTGGTTGTCAAGCTGCTAGCTCGCCTTAGCGTTTTGCTAGTGGCTAACTAGTTAGCTCTCATAGACTGGAAGCTCTCAACAAGATTTCATAATGAAAAAAGAGCCAAAAACTATTCTTACCTATGAAAAGTCATTCCAAGTTTCCTTGTCTCAATCGTACGAAGCAGTGTGTAACTGTATGCAGCACAGTGAGCCGGCATACTTGTTTTCGTTTTCACGCCGTCTACATCAACGGAATGCACTGAAACTTTGCCCCCACTTGCTTAGCCTCGCTGTAGCACGCAGCTCAAAGGGGCGTGTCCTATCTACTCATTCATATCTATGAGAACAATGGTGGCTGCACATAAGGACGCCTGACGTTGATTAGCTGCGTAAATACCATTATATACAGTCTATGGTAAATACGTATGTGAATCGCATCATTGGCTGCAGCAGCCAGTCACCGGTCACTCACTGACTCACACTGAAAAATAGCACAGAATGAATTGTTATGTGTTTATTTTATTTACAATTTAGGTTGGATTTTTTTTTTTTTGTGTGCGCGCAGATTTTCTGTGCGCGGAGACCGTGTCAGCAGTGCGCAATTGCGCACGCGCGCAGTTTAGAGGGAACAGTGATCAGGGCCATTTGGGTACTTTCTACTGTCATTATAATTTAAAAAGAATAAAGAGTTGTTTGATAATAAAAAAAACTATAGCACAACACTAACCATGACTGAAAGAAAGGTTTTTGTGTTATCATTCATATTCTCTGAAAAATGGCCAAGAAATCATAAATTCTGCCAGGGTATGTAAACTTATGGGCACAACTGTAAATGAATGAATCATAATAAACTGAATGTAGGTTAAGACAATGTTAAGGTTGTAATACATGGTGTTTAATATTTTAGTAATGCCTAACATACTGCTTATTACATAATGTGGTTGTGAATCTGGGTCCATGGCAGTAGATTGTAATGGTACAGTCCAACCACAAAACACAGAAATCGAGAACAGGAATATTGGCTTATTTTCAGTTTTGTTCAAAATTCTGAAGTAACAAACATAATAAAAATTCAACTGCAAAAACTATCATCTGTTAGGGAACTTATCAAAAATGGAGAATAAAAAGGCAGGAATGTTTCTCTAATCGGCTCCTTGTTTCACATGCAAAAATTGACTTAGAGTTCATCAAAGCACTGACAAATAGTGGTTAATGGACATAACGCCACTGAATTGAGGCTTGTGTTAGAATTTATGGTGAATTTTACATTTCTGATGATGATGTTTGAGAAAAGAAGACTGATGCTGGTGGACGAGAACATCAAGAGGACAGAAAAACTAATCGATGTCAAGACTCACAGAGTTACTCAGACTTGCACTGCATTAGGAACTTCATTCTCTCTGGTAAAAGGACCTGAAAGAGGTTCTAAAGGGATAGTTCTTGAAAGCAGAACACCTACAAAGATTTGGGCTACCCTTGAATTACCTACAAAGCTTCTGCAGTAAAAATGCTGTTGTATTTAAAACCGTTTCTCCATTTGATTAGTTTTGATGTTGTGAATTGAACAAAGCAGCCGTGTTAGGTCTTCTGCCTTTTATTGCAGCTTTAAAGTCTAATCCACGTGTAGACGGACAGATTAATAAAAACATGAGCTTTTATCCTGTTTTATCCCAGCAAAAAGACCTTCAGAAGCTCACAGTGAGTTCAGTGTTTCCGTTGGTTTCTTTGTGTGCAGACTGCTCCGAGGTGTTTGCAGACGGTAACGTGGCCAACGGGCTCTACGTCATCCGTCCAGACGGATCTCCCACAGCGCTGAGCGTCTACTGCGACATGAACAACGGAGGAGGCTGGACCGTCTTCCAGCGCAGGAGAGACGGCAAAGAAAGTTTCGACAGGTGTGTAGACGAAAACAGGAATTTACGCTTCAACACTGTGAACAAATCCGTCATCGGTGTGTCCGCTGTCTGTGCAGAGCCTGGGTGGAGTACAAGCATGGGTTCGGTGATCTGTTCTCCCCCGACGGAGAGTTCTGGTTGGGCAACGAGCCTCTGCACCACCTCACCTCACAAGGTTTGTATACCTGAGTGTCGGCGCATCAGATGTTACGGGACGGTCGCATTGTTTAAATGTTTCTCTTGCAGGAAATTACGATCTTCGCATCGACATGGAGGACTTCGAGGGAAATCAACGCTACGCAGAGTACAAGAACTTCAAAGTGGACGACGAAAAGGTGAAACAGAAACACGGCAAAAGGAAAATGAGCATGATAAGTGTTGGAGTGAGGATGCAAATTAACCCTCTGAACCCCAAAACCTGTCAACTGGTCTGAATTTTACAGGAATTAAAATTACAGGAAATAGTTTTTAGAAAAAATGGTCCAAAATGGCTAAAAAGTGGTTCATAATGACTCTTATAATTGGTCCAAAATGGTTTAAAATTTGCCCAAAATGCCAAAAAAGTGTCCAAAATGACCCAAAAAAATTGTCCAAAATGATTAAGAATTGGTTTAAAATGACACTAAATCTGTCCAAAATGACCAAACCTGTTCAAATTGACTCAGAAATGGCTTGAAACCTGTCCAAAATTGCTTTAAAAACTGCTAAAAAAATGACTCAAAATTGGTCCGAAATGACTCAGTTAGTGGTAAAGAAATGGTTCCATCAGGCTAGAATGAAGGTTCTAGACTGGTCTCCCCAAAGTTCTGACAAAAACCCATCAAGAACGTGTGGACTGATGAAGGAACAAATCTGAGGCAGAAAGACAACAGATTTAGTTGAGCTGCATAAATTCTGTCCAGAAGAGTCAAAGATAAACCAGAAGGTCTTTAATAAATCTATGAAAGGACTAAAATACAGGATAGTTTTTACTATGACACAGATTTGTGTGTTTCAAAGATCCCAGAGTTGTACGAGTCATTATCAACTGAAGGTGGCCATCATAAACATAGTCTTTACTAGTAAAGTAAACTTTAGTTCGTGTCTGTACATAACATGTTTAATATGACCAGGTCGTTATTGTAAATGAGGACCAGTTCTCAATTAACTGACCTGGTAAAATAAAGGTTAAACAAATAAAAAGAAAAAGAAAATATCCTCACGTGATGAATCAGCAACTCAAAAATGGTCCAAATGACTAAAAAGTGGTTCAAAATGACTCTTAAAATTGATCCAAAATGGTTTAAAATTTGCCCAAAATTGTTCAAACTTGTCCGAAACGACTCAAACTTGTCCAAAATGCTTGATGTTAGGTATAGTGTCCACAGGAGTCAATGAGAAACCAGAAGATTGAAACTATCTTTAGAAAAACAAATACTCCTGTTAACCACCTGCAGAACAAAATATGTTTGTGGTAAGAAGCACAAATTTGACACAAAATGACAAAAACGAGACAGAAAATGACGAAAACAAGACAAAAAATAACAAAAGAGACAAAAAACGACAAAAACGAGACAGGAAATGACAAAAACAAGACAAAAATAAAAAAGAGACAGAAAATGACAAAACGACAAAAACAAGACAGAAAACGACAGAAACAAGACAAAACAGAAATGACAACAGACTCTGAGAGGAAAACCAAAGCTAAAAACAAATGTTTGCCGTAAAAGTTGAGCGATTCCAGGAAAAAGTTACTTTCGTCATTTCAAGCAGATTTTGAGTCATTTTTGGATGCATTTCTGTCATAAACAACTTTCACTTCATTTAAGACACATTTTTTACGACTTTAAGCAAACAGTGAGAGATTCTGGACAAATTTTGGAGAAAGTTTGGAGTCGTTTTGGTTAATATTGTGACATTTAAGCAAAGTTCAAGTTATTTTAAAAATATTGTCCATCATTCTAACTACTGCCAGAAGACATCTCTGAGTTCTCTGTCCTTCATGATGTTCTGGTTCCACAGAGCTGCAGGACTTTAGATTAAAACTGAACCACAGTGAGTTAAAACGAGGGAAAAAAATCACAGAAACTGCTGCTTGGGGTTCAGAGGGTTTAAAGCTTCAAATCAGGTCTAAACTCGTAAACAGTGAAGATAATTTAAAGTCTTCAGCCTGGTTTTAATCAATAAATCTGATTGTGATCTGCTGCACTTGTTCTCTTCTTCTAAAGCAGCTGTCCTCTGTCTGCACATCTGGCGTTCCTCCTCCTTTAACCTTGCCCTCTCCATTTCCCATAACACCGGGCCTCATGTAGACTAAGCATGCTGAACCGCCTCTGCTGTGGAAACAGCAGCAAGGTCATCTGGCTGTTCTCCTCCTCCCTTCTTACGCCTCAATCTTCATGCTTCCTCTGTCCTGTGGTCCTCACTTTTGACTGTTTATGTAACACTTTCGACATAAATCAGACACTAATCAAACCCTTGCTTTGTCTGCCGGTGCCTCTAAAGGACCAGTACCAGCTACATTTGGGGGAGTACTCTGGGAACGCTGGCGACGCTCTGAACGAAGCCCACAAGCAGAGGTGGAACGGTCCCTGTTTGATTCCCAGCGGTGTCAAATTCAGCACCTACGACCACCCCAACGAGGTGGAGCCCGATCCCGACGACGTCCGGTGCATCCGGCACAGCAAGTCCGGCTGGTGGTTCAGCAAGTAATGCAAACACTGTGCAGGTTTACTCCAAAACTCTGGGCTCAAAGGTGGAGTCAGGGATTCTAATACACAGAATAATTCACATTAAAACTGAGCTTGGGGTTCCAGGGTGTTCAAGGATTCATTAAGTTCCAAGAACGCCCTCTAGTGGGCTGCTTTTGGCCCGCAGGCCGTATGTTTGACACCTCTGCAGTAGAGACTGAGCCTTAATATTTGTATTATAATATCATAGAATCATAGCTTCATTATTATGTCAGTTAATTTATTCTCTATAAGTAATAAAACTGTAGGTTCTCAGCCTTAATATATATTATAGCCGGATAGAGTAGTATTTTCTAGAACTTTTGTAGTATTTTAATACTAAACATTTAAATTATTTAGGAAAAATCACACTGTTAATTTAATTTTAATAAATTTTACATACACTTGTAAAGACCTCATATATCATGGGAAGCTATTAACACCAAACCAATCACAAAGCATGGAGGTGGCAGTATCATGTTCTGGGGCTTTCTAGAAGACCTTCTGGACTGGTTTTGAACATTTTCTTGCACAGTTTTAGGTTTGATATTGGTCTTGGTTTTAGACTTTTTTATGACTGGTTTTAGATTATCTTGGGTGGGTTTTGGACTTTTCAGGAGTAGTTTAGGTTTGGTTTTGGTCCAGATTTTGCACAGGTTTTTTGACTCTTTTTGGGCTGGTTTACGACTGGTTTTTATGACTGGTTAAGGACTGGTTTCAGACTGTAATTTGGCCAGGTTTTGGACTTTTTTAAAGAGTGGTTTAGGTTTGGTGCTGGTCCCGATTTTGCACTTGTTAAAAACTTTTTTTAGGACTGATTTTAAAAATGTTTTTGAACTGGGTTTATATTTGATTTTGGTCCTGGTTTTAGACTTTTTGAGGACTGGTTTCAGACTGTCTTGGGCGTGTTTTTTTCTAACCCCAAGAACACCAAACCTACCATCAAGCATGGTGGTGGCAGTATCATGCTCTGTGGAACCGGAGCTTTCCACAAAGTAAATGGAATAATGAAGAAGGAGGATCACCTCCACATTCTTCAGGAAAACCTAAAACCATCAGCAGAAGGTTGATCTTGGACACAGTTGGATGTTTCAACAAGACAATGAGCCCAAACACACATCAGACGTGGTAAAGAAATGGTTCCATCAGGCTAGAATGAAGGTTCTAGACTGGTCTCCCCAAAGTCCTGACTTATATCCATCAAGAACCTGAAGAAACAAGTCTGAGTCAGAAAGACAAGAAATGTAGTTGAACTGCACCAGAATTGGTGCCGTTCAACTACATTTGTTGTCGGCACCTATTCTGGTGCAGTTCAACTACATTTCCTGTCTTTCTGACTCAGACTTGAGTCAGTTAAAGCTATAGTATAATGATACCACCACCTCCATGCTTGACAGTAGGTTTAGAGTACACAGAGAAACCAGAAGATTGAAATCTTTAGAAGAACAAAAATTCCTATTAAACCACCTGCAGAACAAAACACATTTGTAGGATGAAGCACAAGTTTTTACTAATCAAATTGGAGAAGCTGCAATCATTGTTAATACTCAAGGTGCAAACATGTCTACTTGTTTTTCTTTAACCATGTGAACCCCGAAACCCAACGGTGACACAAAACGACAAAAACGAGACAGAAAACGATGTAGAAAATTTTTAAAAAAGAAACAGAAAATGACAAACGAGACAGAAAATAAAAAAAAAAACAGAAAATGACAAAAACGAGACAAAATGACATTAAAGAAACACAACGACAAGACACAATAACGAGACAAAACAAGACACAAAAATGAGACAAAACGACAAAAACGAGACAGAAAATGACATAATAGAGAAACAAAATGACTTAAAGAAACTGACCAAAAGAGAGACAGAGACACAAAATGACAAAAACGAGACACAAAGTGACAAAAACGAGACACAGCGACACAAAATTACATGAGACAGAAAATGACAAATGAGACACAAAATGACAAATTTGAGACACTAAACGACCAAAAGGAGACACAAAAACGAGACAAAATGACAAAACGAGACAGAAAATGACATGAGAAACAAAGCAACAAAAATGAGACACAAAATGACAAAAATAAGAAACAAAATGACAAAATTGAGACACTAAATGACAAAAACTAGACATTTTGAAATAATTTTGGAGGTTTTGTAATTTTAGATCAGTTTCATGTCATTTAAAACAATTGAAGATGAAGAAACAAGTCATTGGTGCCGTTCAACTACATTTGTTGTCTTTCTGTCTCAGACTTGAGTCCGTTAAATTGATAGTATAATGATACCGCCACCTCCATGCTTGAAGGTAGGTATAGAGTCCAGAGGAGTCAAAGAAAAACCAGATTGAAATCAGAAAAATTGAGCTGAGGTGGAAATGGACAAGTTCAAATGGTCTTTTTACATATTTTCTAAGGGCAGCTGCAGTTCGTCCTGAAAGTAAAAGAACATCAGAATCTCAGACTTTACAGAAACAGTGAACATGTGTGTTTGATCACTTTCTTTCCTCGCTGCAGGTGTGACTCGGGGAACCTGAATGGCCATTACCACGACGGGCCGTACAAGGCGATGACGGACGACGGCGTGGTGTGGTACACGTGGCACGGCTGGTCCTACTCCATCAAATCTGTGGTGATGATGCTGCGAGCCGCCGACCTGGAGGCGCACCTGGACGACGGCAGCAAGGTGGCTGGCAGCACCGTGGCTCCGCCTCCGCCTCCTCGCGGTCAGTAAGGTCCGAACACTGAAGCTGGAAAAGCTTCACACACGTGAAACCTCGAAATAAAAACCAGGGTGGCTTCAATCTGATGTCGTATCGTATTTATTCTGTCCAAAATAAAACCGGACCTTGTACATCTGAGGCATTTTTGGGTACATCTGAGGTTTTTCAGGACAAACTGTTTATTTTTATTTGGGTTGAGTTAAAACAGAGCCTGGAGGGTTCTCAGAAGTTCAGCTTTGTTCCGTTTGGGCACAAAGGGTGTGAAGGGTTCATCTGTTGACGAGGGCTTTAAGGAAAAGTAAAGGGAGAAAAGGCCGACACCTTCCTGTTAACCCTTGTGTCGTCCTGCAGGTCAAAATCGACCCGGTTTAAAGTTTGAAAATGTGAAAAAAAAAAAAATTTCACAGTGAAACTTCTGATGTCCACATTTTCAACATTTTTAGGAAATCTTTGAACAGTTTTTGGTGGATAAAAGGAATGTTAAAAATGTTTCTTTAAGAACATTTAGATAAAAATCAACCAAAATCCAGCAAATTTTGCTGGATTTTGGTTGATTTTTATCTGAATGTTCTTAAAGAAAATAGAAGTTATACTGATATATGTATTTAATCACTTTAGATAGTTTTAGGAATTTTTTGGAAGATTCTTCCTCATTTTTTGAAAATATTTACAAGAATTTTCTTGCCAAATTTGGGAGATTTTTTTAAAATCAAACTTTTAAGGGAAACTTTAAAGGAATTATTAGAATTTTCTTCCTGAAGGTTTTGCAAATTTTCAGAAATTTGGGGAAATTTTTTGCTTAATTTTTTTATTTTTTTCAGACAAGGAAACAATATTTTATGGTGCCTGTAAATGAGGACAACAGGAAGGTTAAATAAACTGCATATTTGCCTCTGAGACTCTGGTGTGTTCAGCATCCAGGGGTGATTACATTCCACAGAGCAGATTAAGGTAGAGGTTGTGAGGATTGACGGAGGAACAGACATCCGCTGGATCAATAATTCACTGATCAGTGATTGAGCTTCGCTCTTTGGGAAGAACAAAAAAAAATAAAAAATCTCTTTAAAAAGAAGGGAAAAGGCAAAAAGAACCCCCAAACAATCCATGCAAGTCCACCACGAAGTACCCGTCATTTTAAGATCCTCCAAACCCAAACAACTCTGTTTCCACAGAATCCAAGGTTTTCTCTCATCCCGTCTCTGGAAGGATGGCCGAGCTGTACAGCATAACAACGAGGGAGGTGAGTATCTATGTACAGACCCTGAGGTTTGCCTGCCGTTCGCTTTCCTTCACAAAAAGAAGGAAGGAGTCGGAGCTCCAGGCGTTTTTAGTTCGGTCCCACGCGCTCCTGAAGTGCATCGGTGCTGTTCGGCTCTTTCTAAACGTACGAGTCCGACTTCCGGCGGCTATCTGGGCGATAACGGAGCGGCTGTGGGGAAGGAGGTGGAGTTCCTGGGGGAGCCGAAGGGGGAGGTGGGGGAGAGGCGGCGGGGGCTCGCCAGCAGGTCGCCGTTATGGAGCTTCCACAGCAGCTCCTCGTTCTCCATCGACAGACGCTTGTTCACCTTTGACTCCTTCTGGAGGGTCTGCTGCAGGATGGCCTGCTCTGTGGAGAGCTGCCTGCAGGGGGTGACAGAGAGACGTCAGGGGGAGACAGGGATGTCAGGGGGAGACAGAGGGGCATGAGGGGGAGACAGAGGGATGTCAGGGCGAGACAGACGTCGGGGAGATAGTGGGACGTCAAGGGGAGACAGCTGTGGGGGAGGCAGCTGATTTCAAAATAAAAGCCTCTGAGCTGTTTACTTCCAGTGAGTTTGTTTTGTATTTATTTTATCTGTATATATTTTTTATAATATTTATTTTAGTTTTTACCCACATTCATTTTTTCAATGTATTTATGAATTAGAAAACATTTTCTTTGCATTTTTGGAACTAAAATGTTCTATAAATATTTACCATTTTTCAGTCCTAAATATATGTAATTTTTCTTTCAAATGATGGCAAATATCTGTAAAATATTCTTTTTTGCTGATTAAAATACAGTACAATTGTTATTAACATTAACATTAACATTGAAAGAAATAGCGGCCATAATTATTAGTTTGGGACTTTTTTCTTAAATGCATAAATTAATACTTTTTACAGTTCTGGCCTTTATTTTTTATACAGTCAACATGTATTTTTTTTAACCAGAGCGAGGAAAATCTGTAAAATACTGAACTATCATAAATTACTCCAATTTTCCATAGTTCATCCTTTCAAATAATGGTAAATATCTTTAAATAAATATGTAAAAAGCCTTAATTCACAGCTGTATTTCCTCTTTGAAGCTTCCTTGTGGTTCGTTTAATTAACTAGGACATTTAGATTTAATCTAATTAACTGCTAATTAAATTAGGAGGAGGAATTTGGTGTCCAGAGCAGCGACAGGAAACAGGAAGTGTGTTTTCAGAGACGTACTTGGACAGAGCAGCGTGTTTGTCCATCCTGGCCTTGTAGTCCTCGTTCTCCTGCTGGACCTTCTTCAGACATTCCTCCAGCTTCACGTTGCTCTCCACCTGAACAACCACAGAATGAACCAGACGTCTGAATGGAAAGTTCTCACATTTATCCAGTTTTCTACCAGAACAGGGAATATACGTGTCTTTAATCCTCTGAGTGGTTGTTGTTTTCTCCTGTCTCATTTTATTCTAAATACCTGCAGCTCTGTGGAACCAGAAGAATATGAAGGAGAAAGAACTCAGTGATGTCTTCTGGCAGCAGGACGCAGGCTCAGAATTTACCAAAATTAACTCCAAGTTAGGTTAAAATGAGAAAATCTGATCTTAAATGACTGAGCTTTGTCCAAGTTGACTTAAAAATTGCCAAAAATGGACAGAAAATGAAAAAATGAGATGTAAAATGACTAAAATGAGATTGAATGACCAAAATTAAATGGAGAACAACCAAAAACAAGACACAAAATGACAAGAATGAGACCCAAAAGTGACAAAAAATGGACAGAAATCTAGAAAATGAGTAAAATGAGACACAAAACGACAGAAGACCCAAAATAACAAAAAATGAGACAGAACGTGACCAAAAGTGAACAGAAAATGAGACGTACGACGTGAAAAATGAGACGATAACAAAAAAATTTGACAAAATCACAAAAATGGAACACTAAATAAAAAAAAGACACTAAATGAAAGACTAAATGACTAAGTCAAGACGCGAAATGAGTAAAATGAAACACAAAGTGACAAAAACGAGACTGTGACAAAAAAAGAAAATGAGAATTAAAATGTCAAAAATGAGGCAAAAAATCACAAAAATGGGACTAAATGACTAAAATGAAATAGAAAACAACCAAAAACGAGACACAAAATGACTAAAACAAGACATAAAGTGATAAAAAAATGGACAGAAAAGGAGAAAATGAGACATAAAATGTTAAAAATAAGGCAAAAAAATCACAAAAAAATGACGCTAAATGACTAAAATGAAATAGACTACCAAAAATGACCAAAATGAGACACAAAAACAACAAAAAACACACAAAGTGAGTAGAATGAGACAAAAATGACAAAAAATGGGCAGAAAACTAGAAAACGAGATATCAAACAACAAAAACAAGACAGAAAATAACTAAAATGTAATAGAAAACCAAAAATGAGACACAAAACAAGGAAAAGACAGAAAATTATAAAAAATAAAACTAAATAACAAACATGAAATAGAAAACCACCAGAATCGAAGCTGTTTTATTGCAGAGTTTTTAGTTTTTTAAAGTAAACCGTTTATTTCTGATGAACTTTTCAACATGAAGCTTCCATCTGGTCACCAGAACTCCTCGTCTTCTGCAGCTGGAAGGTTGAAAATCCAGGATCTGTGTTTCTACGGTTTGGTAGTTTGTTAAAGTTTGGTTGGTTGTTGGTTCTCACCAGTTTGTCCATCTCCATCAGCTTCTTCTCCTTCTGGTGCAGCTGATTGTTCTTGATCTCCAGAACCACCTTCAGACTCTCCAGCTCCTGCTCCAGGTAGACGGTGTGGGAGTCCTTCTGTCAAACACATTCAGTCACATTTATGGACTTTGTGTTAATATAACAGCTCATTATTATTACTATGTTTTGGGTCAGTATTTTTTAGACATTTATGAATGATTTTTTTTGATATATTATTCATCATTTTGGGGTCATTTCTGGGACTTTTCAAGCATAGTTTTGGTTTTACATTTGACTGTGTTCTTGTCTTTTATTAAACTATTTTTTAAAAATGTTCTTATTTATGTTCTTATTTATGTTATTTTATATTTTGTCTGACATTTTAAACATTTTCACTTTGTTGGATTTTTTTTACATTTATTAATATTTTATGAATATGAATATTTTTTCTACACTTTTTACTGATTTTTTAATGGTTTTGTGGAATTTTATAGATTTGTTTTTCTTTAATATTCATAGGACATTTTATGAATATTTGTGGGGCATTTTTCTCACATTTATGGACTTTCTGTTAATATAATAATATCTGTTAATATTATTTTAAAGATTATTTAATATTTTTTACAAATTCATGAATTTTTTTAAAATATTTTATGAATATTTTTCTATACTTTTTACAGATTTTTTTTATGGTTTTAGGGAATTTTATAGATTTCTTTTTCTTTAATATTCATAGGACATTTTGTGAATATTTGTGGGACATTTTATTCACATTTATGGACTTGTTGTTTGTTAATATAATAATATTTTATTTTTTATTATTTTAAAGATTATTTGATATTTTTTACACATTTATGAATTTTTTTACATTTTATAAATATTTTTTCTACATGTTTTTTTGACAGTTTTGGGGATTTGTTTAGATCTTTTTGTTTGGTCCCTTGGTTTATTTTTCCATTGTATTTTATTCATATTTTATTGGAAGCTGTATGGATACTGTTGGAATATTTTCACAAATATTTTCAGTCTTTCAACAACTTTTGAACATTACTGGGATTTTTTTTATTTATTTATTTTTTATATAGACTCTTTTTTCCTGATATTCATACCTTCATTGATACTTTTCCATACATTTTATTCAAACTTTTGGACATTTTCTAAAATTTGTGGGATATTTTGGTTCTTCGGACATTTTTTTAAAAACATCTGCATCATTTTACCGGTTTAAACTGTATGTTGTATTTTTAAAACATGTTCTATTAATTATTTTGACCAATCTGCATCATAAAGAAGCCGTCAGATAAACGTTGGGGAGCAGAAACTACAATATTCCCCTCTGAAAAGAAGCTTAACCTAGAAATACTCTAGTAAAGTAAAAGTACCTCCAAAGTGAGTAAATGTACTTCAGTTAAAAGTCAGTGTGAGTTTCTCAGTTTTTACCAGGTTCTTGTCGGACAGAATTCGTTTCCGTCGCTCCTCTTCTGCCGCCAGCTTCTCGCTCAGATCCTCCTTCTCCGCCGACAGCTCCGATATTTTCTCCTGGAGGGAATAAATAACTTTATTAAACTTTCTGTGGAAGTTTTGCTTCCAGCGAAGGATCAGAATTTCAGTCGGCAGAGGCTCTAAACTACAGGAAAGAATTTCTCCACGACAAATCAGCATCAGCCAAGAATTTAAACAAGTATTTTAAAACTTCCCCTCAAACCACCTGCAGAAAAATAAGTGTTTGTGGGTTTTTTCTGACCAAACTGGAAAAGTCTTTGGTTCGACTACACAAAACGACAAAAACAAGACAAAAAAATCACAAAAATGAGACAGAAAATCACAAATATCTGAAACAAAATGGCAAAAAAAGAAATAGAAAACAACCAGAAACGAGACACGAAACGAAAAACGTGAGACACAAAACGACAAAAACAAGACAGAAAATGACAAAAATCTGAAACAAAATGACAAAAATGAAATAGAAAACAACCAAAACGAGGGAAATGAGACACACAGTGACTGTGACAAAAAATGAGATGTAAAATGACAAAGATTTAACCAAAAACAACAATAATGAGACACAAAACAAGAAAAACATAACAGATAACAAGTAAGACAAAAAAATTACAAAAACAAGACACAAAATCGGCAAAATTTCAAAAGAACAAGACTGAAAGTGACAAAAAATGGACAGAAAATGAGAAAACAAGATGTAAAATGACAAAAATTTGCTCAAATTCACAAAAATGGGACGGTAAATGACTACAGTAAAATAGAATCAACCAAAAATGTGACTCAAAATGACAAAAAACAAGACGTAAAATGAGACAAAAATGACAAAAACAAGACAGAAAGTGACAAAAATGGACAGAAAACTAGAAAATGAGATGTAAAATGACAAAAATCAGACCGAAAACAGCCACAAAAAAAAGCAGAATAGACCAAAACTAGGAAATGAGACCCAGCTAACTATAATAATTAACTATCTGTGCAGAGCTGGAGTTTATTTTTTCCACTGTTTCCAGTTTTTTTTTTTTTTTAAAGCATTTTTGTGAAATAATCAAAGAAATTCTTTCTGATTTCCATCACTCTAACTTTCTGTCTTTCAGGATTTTAGACTGCAGTAAAAAAAATTGAATAAAAACTGGAGTTCAGAGGATTAAAGGACAGAAAGACGACGTTTAGACTTTAAATGATTCTCACAGAGAGAGAAGTTTCCGTCTCCGTCAGCGTTTTCTGCAGGTTTTCTACCTGCATCTGCTGATTCCTCCTCAGCTCTGGATGGAAGCAGAACAAACTCTCATTAGATTAAACTCTTTATTGTGTTTATAATCAGCTGTTTAAACTCCTCATGGTGTTTAAATCAGCTGTCTGTGGTGTTTTAGTTCCTGTTTCTGACCTTCTATGGAGGACTGGTACTGCTGCTTTAGAGCCTCCAGGGTCTGGAGGTGGTTCTCCTCCTGGTTCTTCCTCTCAGCTTCCTGTCGGCTCCTCAGACCCTCCACCTGGAATGCAAAAACATTTAATAAGAACTTTTAATAACTAACATCTGACTTTACATCGTCACTCCGACCAGAATTACACTGGAAAAGGGGTCATTTTACAGTCAAATGTAGTAAAAAAAAAAAAAAAAAAGAAAATTACAATTTATAAACATTATTGATGCAGATGTTTTTACAGTTTTAACCTTTTATTTTTTAAAATTTTTATTTAATTTGTATTTTTATTTTTTTGCAGTCAACATATAAATTATAAAGTAATAAAATAAAATTCTAGATAACTGAAAATTAATGAAATGGGAAAAACTTACAATATATACCAAGACATATACATATATGTATATATATACACACAAATTTACATATATGCATATATATACACACACACACACACACACACACACACACACACACACACACACACACACACACACACACACACACACACACACACACACACACACACACACACACACACACACACACACAACCACACACGTGTACAAAATTGTTGGTACCCCTCGGTTAATGACAGAAAAACCCACAATGGTAACAGAAATAATTTGAATCTGACAAAAGTAATAATAAATAAAAATTCTATGAAAATGAACCAATGAAAATCAGACATTGTTTTTGAACCATGGCTCAAAAGAATTATTTTAAAAAATAAACTCATGAAACAGGCCTGGACAAAAATGATGGTACCCCTAGAAAAGACTGAAAATAATGTGACCATAGGGACATGTTCAATCAAGGTGTGTCCTCTAATTAGCATCACAGGTGTCTACAAACTTGTAATCAGTCAGTCGGCCTATTTATAGGGTTACAGTAGTCACTGTGCTGTTTGGTGACATGGTGTGTATCACACTAAACATGGACCAGAGGAAGCGAAGGAGAGAGTTGTCTCAGGAGATTAGAAAGAAAATTATAGACAAGCATGTTAAAGGTAAAGGCTATAAGACCATCTCCAAGCAGCTTGATGTTCCTGTGACTACAGTTGCACATATTATTCAGAAATTTAAGATCCATGGGACTGTAGCCAACCTCCCTGGACATGGCTGCAGGAGGAAAATTGATGACAAATGGAAGAGATGGATAATATGAACGGTAACAAAAGAGCCCAGAACAACCTCTAAAGACATTAAAGGTGAACTCCAAGGTGCCCAGTGTCAGAAAGCTTGGTCTCAGTCGCAGGTCATGGGTCTTGCAACAGGATAATGAGCCAAAAACACAGCTAAAAACAGCCAAGAATGGCTAAGAGGAAAACATTGGACTATTGTGAAGTGGCCTCTGTGAGCCCTGATCTAAATCCAATTGAACATCTGTGGAAGGAGCTGAAACATGCCGTCTGGAGAAGGAACCCTTCAAACCTGAGACAACTGGAGCAGTCTGCTGATGAGGAGTGGACCAGAATATCTGCTGAGAGGTGCAGAAGTCCACTGACAGTTACAGAAATGGTTTGATTGCAGTGATTGCCTCAAAAGGTTGTGTAACAAAATATTAAGTTAAGGGTACCATCATTTTTGTCCAGGCCTGTTACATGAGTTTATTTTTTTAAATAATTCTGTTGGACCACGGTTCAAAAGCAATGTCTGATTTTCATTGGTTAATTTTCATAGAATTTTTATTTATTATTACTTTTGTCAGATTCAAATTATTTCTGTGACCATTGTGAGTTTTTCTTTCATTAACCGAGGGGTACCAACAATCTTGTCCACGTGTGTATATAAAATAATAAAATAAAATTCTAGATATCTGAAATTTAACAAAATGGGGAAAACTGATATAATACATACATACATATGTTTTTATTTATTTTATTTTTTACAGTAAACATCTAAATTAACACATTATTTTACTCATTATCTTTAACAGAACATGTAAAATCTGAACAATGAGTAAGATTAATTTTTTTATTTTTTTACAGTGTAGAGAAGATCAGCACGTCACCAGAGATAATAAATCATGTTTATGGTCTTTGGCCTCAGAGGTGTCACCATGGCGAAGGCCATAAATCTCTACAGGTAGGTTTTAGGAGCAGGTGTGAGCCAATAAGAGCTCAGCATGAGGGGGGCGGGGCCTGACCACATGTCAGTCACCTGAACATCCATCAAACCTGCAACCAGACGTCAGGAGCTCCGTGTTCACCTCTGCAATTATTTCATAGTAAAACTAGTTTTATAGAAGAACAACACGCATCGACTCGATACCTTTTAGAAGGAAGACACGCATCGACTTGATGCCTTTTAGAAGAACGACGCGTCGTCTCGACACCTTTTCGAAGAACGACACGCATCGTCTCGATGCCTTTTAGAAGAACAACAATCATCGACTCGATGCCTTTTAGAAGAACGACACGCATCGACTCGATGCCTTTTAGAAGAACGACAATCATCGACTCGATGCCTTTTAGAAGAACGACACGCATCGATTCGATGCCTTTTAGAAGAACGACACGCATCGACTCGATGCCTTTTAGAAGAACGACACGCATCGTCTCGATGCCTTTTAGAAGAACGACACGCATCGACTCGATGCCTTTTAGAAGAACGACACGCATCGTCTCGATGCCTTTTAGAAGAACAACACGCATCGACTCGATGCCTTTTAGAAGAACGACAATCATCGACTCGATGCCTTTTAGAAGAACGACAATCATCGACTCGATGCCTTTTAGAAGAACGACACGCATCGTCTCGATGCCTTTTAGAAGAACGACAATCCTCGACTCGATGCCTTTTAGAAGAACGACACGCATCGTCTCGATGCCTTTTAGAAGAACGACAATCATCGACTCGATGCCTTTTAGAAGAACGACACGCATCGATTCGATGCCTTTTAGAAGAACGACATGCATCGTCTCGATGCCTTTTAGAAGAACAACATGCATTGACTCGTTCTTCTACTGATTATCACTGCATCATGGTCAACATAGTCTGGATGTTCTGACAAGAAAGACTCATGTCAAAGTGGAAACAGCTGCAGCTCCAGATCCAGGAGTCTTTATTGTACAACCACTGACCTCAGATCAGCCATTAATCACTGATGACTTCTAGAACCAACTGGTTGCTCTGAGTTTAATTAGGTGACTGAATATTTATGCAGTTATTTTATATTTTTAATTAACTGACTCTACTTTGTAGAAATCTGTTTTCACTTTGACATGAGTCTTTTTTTTTGTAAATTCTTGTCCAAAAGAACTAAATTAAATTGACCACGATTTAATGTTGAAAAGCACTAAAAGAGGAAAACTTAAAAGGCAGAAAGCTTCTTATAGTACCTGTATTTGTCTTGATAAATGTGTGTTTATGTGTATTTGCGTGCATTAGTGTGTCCTGACCTGCTGCTCCATCAACATGCGACATTTGTCCGCCTCCTCCTGATACGTCTGGTGAACTTTGTCCCACTCCGTCTGGTAGAAACTCCTCAGTCTGACACACAGCAGGAAATAAATCAGATTACTTTGAGAAACCAGGAGAATCAGATCAGTTATGAGCTCCAGGTGAATGCCTCACCTGTCCTCCAGCTGCTCCAGCTCCTCCTTGTGCTGCTCCTCCAGCCTCTTCAGCGCCTCCTCCAGGCCGAGCCGAGCCTCCTCCTTCTCCTTCTGCAGACGCTCGCAGCACTGCGACGACGACGCTGCAAACACAAGAGCACGACTTTAACGTTGATTCAGAAATCTGGAGGAAACTTTGTCTGGGATCAGAGATAAATGATTTTTTTCAGCTGATTGTTCCACAGTGTCAGATCCCAGAGCTGTGTGCAGATGTGGAGGGAGCCGAGGCCAGATGTGGAGTTATTTTAACCCTCTGGACCCACAACTGGTTCTAGGTGTCATGTTTTTCACCTCCATGGAACCAGAAGAACCATGAAGCAGGAAAGAGAACTCAGAAATGTCTTCTGTTAAATAAGACACCGAATCATGGAAACTAGAACAAAAAGAGTAAAAACTGGTTACAATCCAGTAAATAAACATCTGAGATCTAATGTAAAACCAGTTTAAAATCAAATAAAAAAACAACCTAAAACCAGATCAGTCAAGTCAGAAAACAAGAACAAAACCAGTCAGAAACCAGAACAAAACCAGTCACAAACCAGAACAAAACCAGTCAGAATCCAAGAACAAAACCAGTCACAAACCAGAACAAAACCAGTCAGAATCCAAGAACCAAACCAGTCAGAAACTAGAACAAAAGCAGTCAGAAAACAGAACAAAACCAGTCAGAAACCAAGAACAAAACCGGTCAGAAACCAAGAACAAAACCGGTCAGAAACCCAGAACAAAACCAGTCAGAAACTAGAACATAACCAGTCAGAAACCAGAACAAAACCAGTCAGAAACCAAGAACAAAACCGGTCAGAAACCAAGACCAAAAGAAGTCACAAACCAGAACAAAACCAGTCAGAAACCAGTAACAAAACCAGTCAGAAACCAGACCAAAACCAGTCAGAACCCAAGAACAAAACAGTCAGAAACCAAGAACAAAACCGGTCAGAAACCAAGAACAAAACCGGTCAGAAACCCAGAACAAAACCGGTCAGAAACCAATAACAAAACCGGTCAGAAACCAGAACAAAACCAGTCAGAAACCAGAACACGACTAGTCAGAATCAAGACAAAAACCAGTCAGAAACCAGAACAAAAACCAATCAGAAACCAGAACAAAAACCAGTCAGAAACCAGAACAAAAACCAAACAGAAACCAGAACAAAAACCAGTCAGAAACCAGAACATAAACCAGTCAGAAACCAAGACCAAAACCAGTCAGAATCCAGACCAAAACCAATCAGAAACCAGAACATAACCAGTCAGAAACCAATAATAAAACCAGTCAGAAACCAAGAACAAAACCAGTCAGAAACCAGACCAAAACCAATCAGAAACCAAGAACAAAACCTGTCAGAGACCAGAAAAATTGTAGTTCACCTGAAAACTACAACTATGAATGGAAGCAGAACGTCCTCTGTTCAGTGTGACAGTCATTATGTCATAAATCATAAAATGAATGTTAAATAAGTTGAATTTCTCTGACGGTTTATTTTATTTTTGTCTCCTCTCTGTTCTGTTTGAACACATTAAACACATCCTGCAGTTCAGCTGAATTTTGCTCCGAGGAGTCCAGAATTTTTTGGTTTTTACAGAACCTGGTTCCTGCAAACGGTTAATTTTTGTCATATTTTTAAATAAAACATGTTGGGTCAGGCGATGGTGATGAAATGTCAGAATGTTTCTATGGTCTCTGGCTGACAAATGTTGTTGGTTCGATGATTGTTTTTACAGATTAGCTTCCTCTCAGAGCCGCCGGCAGGTTCTGGAGTTCACAGAATTAAACATTAATCACATCACACGACATCGCTTCACGTTATGTCAGACTGCAGGGACACGCCTGGAACACGGAGTGTCTCAACACGTAATGAACAACACGTGTCCCATTCTGCCACATTCCTCTCTAATTAGTCCTCAGCAGACGTGAGGTCTCAGGTATGAAGCTTCACCTGGACGATCTCTGAGTGTTCAACGCTCAACAGCTGCTTCTGTTTGAAAGAAGCGCTGTGATATCAACAGCTGTTACCACGGCGACAGACACACAAAGCCGGCAACAGCTGACCGACAACGTGGAGAACACACTCTGTCCTAGAGAGTAGCAGCTGTTTGAACATGAATGAATACGATCAGTGATGCAGGAAACACATCACAGCTGAGGGTTTCTTACGATTAGTTTTCAACATCACACCACGTACACTGTAAAATCTTAGATGTCTTAGGTTTCTAGCTGTGTTTTATTTTTTATTTTAACAATTTAATGTTATTTTAAAGGTGCTTGGGCTTTCTAACAGTTGAAATCAGAGTTATTTGGTTTTATTGGGTGTTGGGTGGTTTACTTTCAGAGTTGAAACCAGGATTTTTTGGTTTAATTGGGTTTTCTTGCAGAGTTGAAACCATTATTATTGGGTTTTATTGGATTTTCTTGGGTTTTACTGGGCTTTCTTGGGTTTTTTAGTAGTTGAAACCAGGATTATTTGGTTTTATTGGGGTTTCTTGGAGAGTTGAGACCATAATTATTGGGTTTTATTGGATTTTCTTGGATTTTTCAGCAGTTGAAACCAGGAATATTGGATTTTGCTGGGTTTTACTGGATTTTCTCGTGGAGTTGAAACCAGGATTATTAGGTTTTGTTGGATTTTCCTGGGTTGTCTTGGATTTTTTAGTAGCTGAAATCAGGATTATTTGGTTTTATTGGATTTTCTTGCAAAGACCATAATTATTGGGTTTTGTTGGATTTTCTTGGGTTTTATTGAGGTTTCTTGGGTTTTCTAGCAGTTGAAATCAGAAATATTTGGTTTTATTGGGGTTCCTTGTATTTTGTAACAGTCGAAACCAGGAATATTGGGTTTTACTGGGTTTTCTTGTAGAGTTGAAACCAAGATTTTAGGTTTTATTAGATTTTCTTGGGTTGTCTTGGGGTTTCTTGGGTTTTCTAGCTGTCAAAACCAGGAATATTGGGTTTTGTTGTGTTTTCTTGCTTGTTTTTTTTCAGCAGTTGAAACCAGGAATATTAGGTTTTGTTGGGTTGCATTGGGTTTTGGTGTTTTGTTTTTTTTTGCACAATTGAAACAATGATTATTGGGTTTTGTTAGTTTTATTGGGTTTTCTTGCAGAGTTGAAAACACTTACTGGGATTTCCTTGGGTTTTGTTGGGTTATTGAGTTATTTCTGATGTATTTCTTAAGAAATATTCATTTTCTAATCTTAGATTTTGTTAAACCTAGTAATTGTAACATCAATTAACAATTTGTATTCTAACAAATTTAAGTTTTGAAGTACTAATACAGCAAAGTAACAATAAAAGTAAAAGTCCTGCATGAAAAATCCCACTGAAGTAAACAGCAGAAAAATGTAGTTTAGAGTAAAAGCCCTGGTTTTCAGAGGAGACTTTCAGAGGAAGAATCTGTATTTGTTGGAGCCATTAACAACTGATAGACGTCTGAACTGACGGAAATGTTTGGAAATCACCGGTTTAATCTGTATTTTAACATCCTGTTGTTCAGTCACTTTGTTGTGATTCTATTTGTGCTACTTATTACAAAACAAACTTTTTTATGATTTCAGGATGTTCCAGTAAAACTCTGTCAGCAGAAAACTGTTAAAGCAGAAAACGAATCAGAAACAGGATCAGCCTGTTCAGTGTGTGTGTGTGTGTGTGTGTGTGTGTGTGTGTGTGTGTGTGTGTGCGTGTGTTTGTGTGTGTGTGTGTGTGTGTGTGTGTGTGTGTGTGTGTGTGTGTGTGTGTGTGTGTGTGTGTGTGTGCGCGTGTGTTTGTGTGTTTGTGTGTCTATACATTGCTGACATTCCTCAGCTCAGTGTGTAGAGAGACGAAGCCAAAGGTCAAAGACGCCGTAAAAGACTTCAGTCAAAACTAAAGGAGGAAAAGTAGAAGGAAGTCTAGACAGAAAGTGAAGTTTTCCAGTGTGTAATAATACACACAGAAAACTTCACTTTGTGTGTATTACATACAGTCATGAACTAAAGTTTACACCCGCTTGTAAAGACCAAGTGTATCACAGCAGTGTTGAGTTTCCAGTGACTCCTAGAACTCTGAGTTTTTTATGACGGAACCATTGAAAACAAACAACAATCCTGTATTTTGGTTCTTTCATAGATTTATTAAAGGTCTTCTGGGTCAAAAATATATAAACATCAATTTGGATTATCAGTTTGGGTAAAGAGAACTCTATTTTAATCTAATTTTCTTAGTTCCATGACCTCTTAACTTCTCCTGAGTGATTCCAGTCAACTACAGCTGCTGACTCCTCTGATCCAGTTTAAATAGAACCATTAGATCCACTCATTAGACTCAAACTCTACAGTGGGAAAGTCTGAGGAGCTCAGCAAAGATCTGAAGAAGAAAACCATTGACTAGAACCAGTCAGAAAGTCAAGAAGTTCTTCCTCTAGAAGCAGAACCTTAAAGCTCCACTCATCACATGCACAAAGAAAAGACCTTCTGGAGGAAAGTTCTGTGGTCAGATGGAACAAAAACTGAAGGTGAGGCCTTCAACCCCAAGAACACCAAACCTACCATCAGGCATGGAGGAGGCAGTATCATGCTCTGGGGCTTTCTAGAAGAGCTTCTGGACTGGTTTCAGACTGGATGTTGGACTGGTTCTGGACTTTCTTGGGACTGGTTTCTGTTTGGTTCCAGTCTTGGTTCTCCTGGTTTTGGATGTGATTTAAAGTTGGTTTAGGATTTATTTTACTCTGGATCTGGTCTTGGATGAGGACTGGTTTAGGACCGTCTTGGGTGGGTCTTGGATTTTTTTAGGAGTAGTATAGGTTTGGTTTTGTCCTGATTTTGTACTGATTTTAGACTTTTTTTTTTTGGACTGTTTTAGGTTTGACTTTGGTCCTGGTTTTAGACTTTTTAGGACTGGTTTCAGACTGTCTTGGTCGGGTCTTTTTTAAACCCCAAGAACACCAAACCTACCATCAAACATGGTGGTGGCAGTATCATGCTCTGTGGAACTGGAGCTTTCCACAAAGTAAATGGAATAATGAAGAAGGAGGATCACCTCCACGTTCTTCAGGAAAACCTAAAATCATCAGCAGAAGGTTGATCTTGGACACAGTTGGATGTTTCAACAAGACAATGAACCCAAACACACATCAGATGTGGTAAAGAAATGGTTCCATCAGACTAGAATGAAGGTTCTAGACTGGTCTCCCCAAAGTCCTGATTTAGACCCATCAAGAACCTGAAGAATCAAGTCTGAGAACTGTTGCAGTTCAACTAAATTTGTTGTCTTTCTGTCTCAGACTTGGGTCAGTTAAATTGATAGTATAATGATACTGCCACCTCCAGCTTGACGATAGGTATAAAGTCCAGAGGAGTCAATTTCAATGGTTCCATCATATAAATTCAGAGTTCTAGGAGTCATTGGAAACTAAAGACTTAATGATAAACTGGACTTTATAGTGAAGAAAACCAAATGTGTGTCAAACAGCTGATTGTTGCTGAACCGTCCTGGTTGTCTTTAATGTCCTGATGAGCTTGTTGACATGATAAACAGCAGCTTCACAGTATTTAGGACACGCTGGATGTTATTTAAACTGCAGTGACCTGAATGTTTGTGGGTCACTGAAATAGAAAGATTAAATCCAGACATGAGGTTTGTGTTGCCGGGTCTACATTCAGTGTGTTAGAGGTTGTAAAGAGTAAAAAACACAACATATTTTTGTTTTAAATTAAAACACATTAAAACTTTTACTGTCTCATTAACAGTTTAACAGCTTCTGAATTGAATTGTACAAGTTCACTTGGAGCCCACAGGCAGATAAAGAGATATTTTATCAATCCTTTTGGGGAAATTCAAGGTATCTGGTTCGATTTTACTGGGTTTTATTGGGGTTTCTTGGGGTTTTGGCAGTTGAAACTAGATTTTATTGGGTTTTCTGAGGGGTTGTAGCAGTTTAAACCAGGAAAATTAGATTTTATGTGGTTTTCTTGGGTTTTACTGTATTTTCTTGGGTTTTACTGGGGTGGGGAGTGGGGGGGGGTTAGATTTTATTGAGTGTTATAGCAGTTTAAACCAGGAATATTAGATTTTATTGGGTTTTCTTGGGGGTTTTAGCAGTCAAAACCAGATTTTATTGGATTTGGGAGCAGTTTAAACTAGGATTTTTTTTTTTTACTGTATTTTCTTGGGTTTTACTGGGGTGTTGGGGGGAGTTCTTGGGGGTTCTCGCAGTAGAAATCAGGAATATTGGATTTTATAGGGTTTTCTTGAGGATTCTTAGGTTTTCTAGCAGTTTAAACCAAGAATATTAGATTTTATTGGGTTTTGTTGGGCTGTCGAGCGGTTGAAAGCAGAATATTGGGTTTTCTTGGATTTTGTTGGGTTTTACTGCACATCTTCTCGCTCTGAACAGCAGCAGCATCACAACACTAACATCCCCCGGGTTTCCAATGTCTGTTTACCGCTGATAAACTTCATCTAAGTGTTAAATGAAAGAGTCAGAATCTTACCGAGTTCATCCCGGAGGTTGGACAGCTCCAGAGAAAGCTCCTTCTTTTGCTTTAAGGCCTCCTCACGCTGCAAACACACAAGAGAATCAGTTTAAAGTCACATTTTAACACACCTGGATGTGGAGGAAACAGAGGGAGTTACATCCGTCTGATCAAATCCACGATAATTCTCTCTAACTGGAGTGGATCAGACAGTCAACAGAGAATTATTTAGAGTTTGCACTAATCCCAGATAAGATTTAAACTTTGTAAAGGTGAAGCTGAAGTGATTTCATCAAACGACAACCAAGAAAACAAAGTTTGTTTCTGCAAGCAGAGCTGCAGATAATTACTGTTATCGTCAGGGATTTTCTGGGTGAATTGATCCATTTTTTTGTTTCTAAAATATCAGAAAATGGTGAAAAATGTGTTTTCTGCTATGTTTGTTTTTTATCCACAACCCAAAGATACTCAGTTTAAGGAAAGAAACCAGAAAATATTCACATTTGAGAAGCCGCCAAACAGAATTTTTCTTCTAAAAAAAACCCCCGACTGAAACCAAATAATTGATCATTAGTTGAATAGTTGGATGTAACAGAATAATAATCCCTGCAGCTTAGAGAATCCTAATGTTGACTGTAAACGTGTAAATGTATTAAAGCAGTTTGCCTTCCGGTTCTGTCTTTCTGCAGAGACAGAGTAAATTAATTTAAATTAATCTCCTGAGGGCTCGATCCTGTTTCCTGAAGTCTCCAAACCAGATTGTTCTGCAGCTGCAGCAGCTTTCATTTCCCTTTCAGATGCAACAATTGGAATATTTCCTCCTCTGTAAATGAACATACATGTGAGAGGAGCGGCACTGGGCTTTAATTCGGCCGCAAGACATTTTTTTTCTTATTGTTCCTCCGACAAGGTAGATCTGAGGATTCTTTAGAGCAATTTGAGCGACTGTCAGCAGGATGATGGAGAAATGACTCAGCTGGACTGAATGAAACAAGAACAAAGAAATATTTCAGATTCTTATTAATCATGAGGTGAGCAGCCCTTAATAGTGACTGAAATAATGAGCTCAGAATTGTTTTTTAAAAAAAAAAAACAAAACAAAACAAAAAAAAAATAAATTAAAAAAAAAATATATATATATATATATACACACATATACTAATTACTACTTTATACTAATTTACCATGACATTATAAAAAATAAACATTTTAAAATAGTTTTAACTTTCTAAAACAATTTACTTGAAAATCTTAGAAAAATCTAACATAAAAAAACAAAACCAATCCGGAACTTTAAATAACCTCCACATCAAAAATCTGTATTTTTTATAAATACTAATTATTTGTTTTGCGACATTTGATATTAAAGTTACACTTTTTTTTTACTGTATATAAACTACAAAAATAGAAATATCTTTTCAAATATCTGCTATTATTTGAAAGATAAATTATATACATCAAAGATTGAAAAAACAAAATGATTTTACAGATTTTTCCTGTCTTCTTAAATTACTGATGTTTTATCTCGAATATCTAATTAAGTCACGGACAATACAATATTAATTTAGAGATTACTGTTAAAAAATTAATTAGCAAAAATATGGATATTTTAATGTCAAGAAACCACATAATGTCCACAAAACGTCCACATAATGTCCTCACAACGTCCACATAACTTTCTCGTAAAGTCCTCACAACGTCCTCATAATGTCCACACAACATCCTCATAACGCCCACACAATGTCCTCATAACGTCCACATAGCATCCTCCTAACGTCCACCAACATAACATCCATTTACAGAACGTCCACAGACTGACCCAAACTACTGAACATTTCCTCCAAACAGAAGAAACTCCAGAGAACTTCAGTCCAGCTGCTGCCTGACAGAGACTGAAGGAACAAAGAACAGAATTCTGGAGAGAAACAGAACCAGAACAGCTGCAGCAGCTGATGACCAGCTGCAGGAACGAGGAGAACCTGAAGGGTTCTGCTGTGATCTCAGGAGAACCTGGAGGGTTCTGCTGTGATCTCAGGAGAACCTGGAGAGTTCTGCTGTGAAACAAACCAACCTTTCTTCTCTTCCTGAGCTGCTGAGGCTTCAGCTTCCTGCTGGTTTTCAGACGGACCGTCGGCTGCTTGCTCTCCGCTGAGCCCATGTTCCACTGAGAACTCACCGATCCACACAGCTGCAGAGGATCCACAGGCTCCTCCCCCTGTCCTAGGCACCGTCCACCTCCACCTGAAGGAATGCCAGGTGTTCCTGCTCTTATCTGCTGATCGCTCGCTCTACCGGAGCGTCTGCATTCAGGTAGAAACCTCTGAGCTCATTTACCGTCAGTCGCTTCAAACGACCACACAAAAGATAATAAATATGTAAATAAGCTGTAAAACAACATAACCTATGAAAACTTTTACACTGACTAAAAAACTAAAAAAGACAAAAACCTGTTAAAAAACAATCAGATTTAAATGCAGTAAAACATTGAAAGAATAAATGACTTTATGTTTGTAAAAGTTGTGATTTTTGATGTCTACAGTTTCATTATTTTAGTCACACAAAATTGTTTCAACTTTTAAAAAAAAAACAAATGTCTAAAATGATGAGATTTTTTTGCTCCTTTAAAAACTATAAAATCTTGTAATCTATGTGTTCCTGTGTAAAAAATATGTAAAAAGAAAATATGACAGCAAAGGTGGCAGAAAAAAATGTTGGAAAACCTTCAAAAACTAAAAAAACAGCAAATACCGGTAAACAGGATTCCTTTTCCTTTCTGATTTGCAGTAAAACTGATTTTATGATCATAAATTATGAAAGAATAAACTCCTAAAATACAGATTATTAATGTCAACTTTATTTACAGTTTTGGTCTGGTGTTGTTTTTACAGTCAAAATGTAATTTTACTAAATAGTCCAGATAATAAATTAGTCATTTTACAAATCTGAGTAAATATAAATGAGTAAAAGAACAAATTATTTGTAAAACAGATTTTTGATGTGGATTTTATTCACAGTTTTAGTCTGTTTGTTTTTCCACAGTCAACACCATAAAATATTTAATATTTTAACAAAACAGGGGAAATCTTTAAATAACTAAAATATTTTTAATGAAATAAATAAACTGTACATAGTTTTACTAAATTTAAATTAGCTTTATATCATAATTTTACACATTTTCAGAGTTTAAACTATTTTTGAACATATTTTTCTGTCATCTTTGCTGCAGAATTTTCAGGGTTTTTCTTTTTTTTGGGGGGGGGGGGGGGGGGGCAGATTTTTAAGATTTAATTAAAACAACGTCCACTAACAGATTTTTGATGTGGATTTTATTCACAGTTTTAGCCTGTTTGTTTGTTTGTTTGTTTTTCCACAGTCAGCACCACAAAATGTTTAATATTTGAACAAAACAGGGGAAATCTTTAAATAACTAAAATATTTTTAATAACATAGAAAAATAAAATAAAATTCACATAATTGTATTGAATTTAAATCAGCTAAATATTATAATTTTACAGACATTTTCACAGTTTTACATCTTTTTTATTTTTTAAACTGTATATTCTGGTGTTTCTTTGCATTTGTGTTTTTTTAAAGGTAGAATTCAAACATTTACTGCAAGTTTAGAACCGAAACACAACTTTAGAGCACAAGAAACCAAAATAGAACCTCCTATAATCGAACCTCCACTAATCGAACCTCCTCTAATAGAGCCTCCACTAACAGAACCTCCACTAGTAGAACCTCCACAAATAGAACCTTCTCTAACAGAACCTCCTCTAACAGAACCTCCTCTGACAGAACCTCCACTAATAGAACCTCCTCTAACAGACCCTCCTCTAATAGAACCTCCACTTATAGAACCTCCACTAACAGAACCTCCACTAGTAGAACCTCCACAAATAGAACCTTCTCTAACAGAACCTCCTCTAACAGAACCTCCTCTGACAGAACCTCCACTAATAGAACCTCCTCTAACAGACCCTCCTCTAATAGAACCTCCACTAATAGAACCTCCACTAATAGAACCTCCTCTAACAGAACCTCCACTAATAGAACCTCCTCTAACAGAACCTCCACTAACAGAACCTCCACTAACAGACCCTCCTCTAATAGAACCTCCACTAATAGAACCTCCACTAATAGAACCTCCTCTAATAGAACCTCCACTAACAGAACCTCCACTAGTACAACCTCCACTAGTAGAACCTCCTCTAACAGAACCTCCTCTGACAGAACCTCCACTAACAGAACCTCCTCTAACAGAGCCTCCACTAACAGAACCTCCTCTAACAGAGCCTCCACTAACAGAACCTCCTCTAATAGAACCTCCACTAACAGACCCTCCTCTAATAGAACCTCCACTAACAGAACCTCCACTAGTACAACCTCCACTAGTAGAACCTCCTCTAACAGAACCTCCTCTGACAGAACCTCCACTAACAGAACCTCCTCTAACAGAGCCTCCACTAACAGAACCTCCTCTAACAGAGCCTCCACTAACAGAACCTCCTCTAACAGAACCTCCACTAACAGAACCTCCACTAGTACAACCTCCACTAGTACAACCTTCACTAATAGAACCTCCTCTAACAGAACCTCCACTAACAGAACCTCCACTAGTACAACCTCCACTAATAGAACCTCCTCTAACAGAACCTCCACTAATCGAACCTCCTCTAATAGAGCCTCCACTAACAGAACCTCCTCTAACAGAACCTCCTCTAGCAGAACCTCCACTAACAGAACCTCCTCTAACAGAACCTCCACTTACAGAACCTCCACTAGTACAACCTCCACTAATAGAACCTCCTCTAACAGACCCTCCTCTAATAGAACCTCCTCTAATAGAACCTCCACTCTCAGCTGCATCAAGAGTCCAGTTTCTTTCCAGCAGCACAGATTAGATAAAAGCTGCTTCTTCTTATCTCAGACACTAAACAGGTGCAGCTGCTGCATTCCTGAACCTCCACACCTCCTTCATCCATCCATCCATCATCCATCCATCCATCCATCCACCTCCACCAGAACCGCTGTTCTGTTCTGTTCAGAATCAAAGCTGTCTGTTACGTAACATTCTCACTCCTCAGCTGATAACGTGTCATTCTGCAGATAAGAAGCTACTTTCTGCTGCAGATGTTTCTCCACTTTATGACCTCAGACACCAGCAGGTTAATGTTTCACTGCACAATAAAGAGACGCTTCAGAGTTTCATGGCTGCTGTAGAAAGCAGCGACGGGAAGATCAGTTTAAAACGAAGCTCAAGTCATGATAACAACTAGTTTATAGAAAATAATAAACCCAGCAAAGTGTGTGACGGACAAAGAGACACAAAATGACTACAAAAGGTGTGAAATCAACACAGAAAGATGCAAAGAATGCAACGAAAAGTTGCAAAAATAACTATAAAAATGCAAAATCACCACAAAATCAAGACAGAAAGACTCAAAAATGCATAGGAGACACATAATCACCACAAATATGTGTGAAATTGTTACAAAAACATGTGAAATCAGCACAGAAAGACTCAAAACTTTCCACAAAAAGACAATACAATAACAACAAAAATGCAAAATTACCATAAAAAGCACAAAATCAGCACAAAATGACACGAAATCACCAAAAAAGATGCAAAATCACCTTAAAGATGCACAGAATCAATTCAACATAAACACAGAAAGACTCAAAAAGTTCCCAAAAGAAGCACAAAAAGCACAAAATTAGGATAAAAACACGCAAAAGCACCACAAAATCAGAGTAAACATTTGTGAAACTGCCACAAAAAGACAAAAATTAACACCAAAAACACGTGAAATCAGCACAAAAAGATGCAAAAATGCCACAGAAATACCTAAAATAACCACAAAATATGTGAAATGAGCACAGAAAGACTCCACGAAAAGACGTACAATAACAACAAAAACACAAGATCACCATAATAAGCACAAAATTAGGACAGAAACATGCAAAATCATGACAAAGAGACACAAAGTCAACTCAAAATCAACACACAAAGACTCAAAAATGCCCCAAAAAATCATTACAAAATATACAAAATCACCACAAAATGAGTCTTAATCAGACCAAACAGGTGTCAAACAGCCACAAACACGTGAAATCAACACAAAAAGATTTGTTTTAAAAAAAAAAATCACCACATAAAGACCAAATTAGCACAAAAAAACCTCAAAAATGCCAAAAAAAAATGCTTAAAATCACCCAAATCTGCTGCTGACAGATTTTTCAGTTGAATTCAGACAGAAGCAACAGATCGGTTCACTGTAACTTTACAGCCGTTACGTTCTACAAACACAATCACTAAAACCTCTCATCAGCCCGCAAATATTTACTGAACATGACTTCCACGTCCGGCAGTCTGTTACTGACGCATCCTGGTGCAGCTGTGAGCCAATCAGCAGCCTGCTAACGAAGAAGACCCGCCTCCTGCAATATAAACTGACTTCAGCTGTTTGAAATCGACCAGACGTTTGTCTGATAACAACCTGCTGTTGCAAGGCAGATAAAGACACGACAACACAACAGGTTTTAGTCGTTTCTGAAATGTTCCAATCACTGGTGGAGATCAGAAAGTTTATTTACTCGACCTGGACATGATTTGTTTTACAGTGTAACACAAAAACATGGAAAAATGTCACTGAAACATTTAAAATCATCACAAAAACACTGAAAAATGCCACTTAAATACCTAAAATCAGCACAAAAACATGGACAAATGCCACTAAAACCAGTAAAATCATCACAAAAACATGGACAAATGAAACTAAAACACATAAAATCATCACAAGAACATGAAAAAATGCCACCAAAACACATTAAAATATCACAAAAACGCAGAAAAATGCCACTAAAAAAGTAAAATCAACACAAAAACATGGAAAAATGCCACTAAAACGAGTAAAATCATCACAAAAACGTGGAAAACCGCCACTAAAACGAGTAAAATCACCACAAAAACATGTAAAAATGCCACGAAAACACATAAAATCATCCCAAAAACATGTAAAAATGCCACTAAAACATTTAAAATCATCACAAAAACACAGAAAAATGCCACTAAAATAAGTAAAATCACCACAAAAACATGTAAAAATGCCACTAAAACACATAAAATCATCACAAAAACATGGAAATGTCACTAAAACGTAAAATCATCACAAAAACATGAAAAAATGCCACTAGAACGAGAAAAATCATCACAAAAACATGGAAAAATGACACTAAAATGAGTAAAATCATCACAAAAACATGGAAAAATGCCACTAAAACACTTAAATTCATCACAAAAACAGAAAACGGCCACTAAAACACTTAAAATCACCACAAAAACGTGGGAAAATGCCACTAAAACAAGGAAAATCACCACAAAAACACGGAAAAATGCCACTAAAACATAAAATTATCACAAAAACATGGAAAAATGCCACTTAAACATGAAAAATTGTCACAAAAACACGCAAAATCATCACAAAAACTCAGAAAAATGCCACTAAAACTAGTAAAATCAACACAAAAACATAAAAATGCCACTAAAACATTTAAAATCACCATAAAAACGTGGGAAAATGCCACTAACACTCATAAAATCATCACAAAGACACAAAACCGACACCACAAGATACAAAATCAGCTCATATTGCAGTGAAAAATTAACCTACAGCGAGGAAAAATTCACTCACATTGAGAAAAAAAATGCTCACAGGGAGAAAAAAAAATTCAAAACACAGCCAGACACTGCATCATCCTGTTACTGTTACAGTCAAACAAAAACTGTCTGTTTTTAGACTCACACCTCTAATGACAGTTAATTATTGATGATTATGTGTTTCTTGGCTCTAACTTTACTGAGTCTAACGCCTTGTCCACACGTAGCCGGGTATCTCACAAAACGAAGATATTTTTCTACGATTCGGCCTATCATCCACACGAAAATGTAGATTTACGTCATCAAAAACGATTCTTTTTAAAAACTCCGACCAAAGTGAAGATTTGCGAATTCTCCGTTTTATGCGTCTGCATGTGGACATCAGTAACCGGGGTTTTGCGTTTCGAAACATCACCGCCTGCGACAAAATATGTTCTTACGTCACATATGCGACCTGTGTTTACATTCTGTAACAGTATGGATGCTCTCACAAGGTTTTGGGCGCTTTTTACTTGCTTGTTTTTACAAGCCCAGATACTGCTCCACATTCAACAACACAGGCGAAGGAAGACGTTAAGGACGGTTATTCTTACTCTGATTGGATAGGATTTGGGGAACTACTGCCACCTAAAGGTCTGGCATGCTTATGAATGTGCTTAAAAACGCACTTATGCGGTTAGGTGAGGATGAAGTTTTTTTCTAAAAACGAGGTGGTGTGTACGTAAGTTTTTTTCTAGACGGAGGGGGCAGGATATTCGGTTTTACAAAAACCCTGCTACGTGTGGCCAAGGCCTCAGAGAAAACACACCAGAAGCTGCTCTGATCTGAGGAAACGGCCGCTAACAGGCGCTAACACAAGCTAACGGAGGCCAACAGAAGCTAACGGAGACTGACAGAGGCTAAAGGGAGCTAACGGAGGCTAGCGGAAGCTAACGGAAGCTAACAGAAGCTAATAGGCGCTACCGGAGGCTGACAGAGGCTAATGGAGGCTAACAGAGGCTAACGTAGGCTAACGGAAGCTAACAAAAGCTAACAGGCGCTAACGGAAGCTAATGGAGGCTACTGGAAGCTAACGGAGGCTAATGGAGACTAACAGAGGCTAATAGAAACTAACGGAAGCTAACAGGCGCTAACGGAGGTTAATGAAAGCTAACGGACGCTAACAGCCGCAAACAGCCGCTAACAGGTGCTAAAGGAAGCTAACGGAGGCTAACCACCGTCACTCGTCCATCAGCAGCGTGTTGTTGTTCTAGCAGCAGCAGGGTGTGGATCGACCTGAAAACAGACCTCACCACCAGCAGCCACTCAGACTCTTTAATTACAGACTGCAGCAGCCAGAGGGGAAGGATGGAACCAGAACTTCCCCTCATGAACCCCCCGAGGGAACGTCAGACCATTCTACATGTAGGAACATGTCCAGACAGAACCTCTCCATGTTTACTACAAACATCGCTAACGTGTGAGGATAGACTGCAGCAGAGCAGTCAGAAAAAACCCTAAATCTGTGTCATTAAATCTTTATTTATGAGAATAATCAATCAATAACTGATTACTACATTTACCCTCTAACATGACATTTACCCTCTCATACTACATTTACCCACTAATACTACATTTACCCTCTAATACTACATTTACCCTCTGATACTACATTTACCCTCTAGTACTACATTTACTACCATCGAATGCTACATTTACCCTCTAACACTACATTTACCTTCTAGCGCTACATTTATCCTCTAACACTACATTTACCCTCTAATACTACATTTACCTCTAGTACTACATTTACCCTCTAACTCTACATTTACCCTCTAATGCTACATTTACCTTCTAACTCTACATTTACCCTGTAATACTACATTTACCCTCCAACACAAAGCTTCATATCTGATCAGGGAAACTAACTGCTGCTTCATTTCATGATTAAATCTCTGCCTGGAATCATTTGCATTGCGGTTAAAAAACAAATCAAGTCCTTCAGCCTTTAAAGCTGCCGACACAACAACCGACATTTCCTGTTCAAGTTCTAAACTGAATAACAACGTTGTTTTACAGTCAGACAGCAAATAGCAAGAGTCTCCTGGCAGAACCTTCTGGTTCTTCATCTCCAGTAAGTTTAGTAATGATCAAACCTTCATACTGGGAATATTTCAGAGTTTCAGGTCCTTGAAGTCCATAGAGGTGGTCCAAGATACTAATCAGTGATCTGGACAGTTGTCAGTAGGTCTACTCTAGAACTTTCTCCAGTTGTCAGTAGGTCTACTCTAGAACTTTCTCCAGGGGATGTTCTCCTTTCCTGCTTCCAGTCTTTAAGTTTAGTCTCACTTAGAACATTCCAGGTCCTTCAAGTGTCCAAAATGAGTCTAAATGTGTTCATAATTACAAAAAAATGTTTAAAATTATTCAAAGATTGTCTAAAATGACTTGAACATCGTCCTAAAAGGCGGTAATGTTTCCCAGAACTCAGATGTGTTTCTCCTCCTAAATGTCATGGTTCTATCTGCTGGACTGATGAAGTTCTGAGGCTCAGAAATGATGGAAAAAGTCCATTAAAAAGTGATAAATCTGGACCCACCTCTATGGACTTCAAGGACCTGGAATGTTCATGTTCTTTGAATAATTTTAAACATTTTTTTGTCATTATGAACACATTTAGACTCATTTTGGACACTTGAAGGACCTGGAATGTTCTAAGTGAGACTAAACTTAAAGACTGGAAGCAAGAAAGGAGAACATCCCCTGGAGAAAGTTCTAGAGTAGACCTACTGACAACTGGAGAAAGTTCTAGACTAGACCTACTCTAGAACTTTCTCCAGTTGTCGGCAGGTCTACTCTAGAACTTTCTCCAGGAGACGTTCTCCTCTATGGACTTCAAGGACCTGGAACTCTGGAAATATTCCCGTCTGAAGGTAGAACTCTGATCACTGATAAAGTTACCAGATGTTCTGAGTTCTAACAGTAGAACAGATGATGGTGGTACCTCAGTGAAGAGATGCTGGATGACCGTAGCCAGAGCCTCCACCCTCCGGTTCCCCTGGACAAGCAGCCTCCTCAGCTGGTTGATGGCCTGGTTCTTCTTCTCCACCTGTTCTTTGTTGTGGTTCTGTTTACCAGGGACCGACCCGTCCGCAGCGCCCCCTGCTGGTCTGGGACCGTACTGCAGGCGGGAACCTGCCTTGGGGCTGGACCGGGCCCCGGTTCTGGCTCTGAAGCTGGAGGGTCCGGTGGAACCCGATGTGGTGTTATCAGCGGAGGGAACCGGGAGAACCGGAGCCGCTGGTGTGTTAGCATTCAAAACATCTGGAACCTGGACCAACAGGAAACACCATCATGGTAAAAACTGATGGATTTTATAGTCATTTCAGTTCTTCCATCCATGTTTGGAAACTTTGTGGTGTTTTGTGTCTGATTTTTACATTAAAAACTAAACTTTTAAACAAATAAGGAACCAAAACAACCAAAGAAATTTCATTTTCGACTAGTTTTGAGTTGTTTTAGAGACTCTTTTAGTGATTTCGGATGATTTTATTTTGCCATTTCAGACAAATTTTTGTATTTTTTGACAAAATGTTGACGTTTCAAGTGAGTTTTGAGGAACGTCAGACAAGTTTTAAGTTGATTTGGAAAACATTTTGTCATTTGTCACAAGATTTGGTTATTTCAACCTAATTTGGAGAAGATTTTTTTTATCTTATTTTTCTTGTTTTGTGTCTCTTTTTGTCATTTTAGTTCTTTCATCCATTTTTGGAACCATTTTGTCTCTTTGTGGTATTCACGTCTGTTTTTTCCATTTCATTTTAAACTAATTTTGAGTTGTTTTATAGAATCTATTAGTCATTTTGGATGACTTTCTTTTGTCATTTAAGACATTTGTAGCATTTTTTGACTACATTATGGCGTTTTAAATAAGCTTTGAGTAATTTTAGGCATTTTGTGAGTCAGTTTAGACAAAGTTCAAGTCATTTTAGATCAGATTGTATCATTTCAACCTAATTTCCAGTTGATTTGGGTAAATTCTGAGACATCTCTGAGTTCTCTCTCCTGCTTCATGTTGTTCTAAAGTGCAGGACTACATGACAAGGGCATAAAAGAAAGGACCGTTTGTGGTTTAAAGGTTGAAATGAGAGAGTTACCTGCTCAGGTGGAGGCAGCGGCTGGTTCTGGTTCTGCTCTCCGGCCACCGTCTGGCTGCATCTGGACGTCTGTTTGTTTTTATCCACTGCAAGAGAACCATGGTTTCTTAATGCTCGAGTGACGGGAGCCACATTCAGCATGGTGTCAGAACACACAACAACATACACCGAACACACACTGAACACACACGCAGCCCATCCACTCAACATCAACAACAACAACAACAACACAGCAGGACAGAAACCAGCCGGAGGAAACATAAAAGGAGCCGAACTCTCAGTCTGATGGAGGGAAACGCCCAGCGGAGTGATGCATGATGGGAATGTGTCATTAAGGGTCCATTAGTGGAGCTGTTAGCGTTAGCGCTGCAGCTTCCTGGAGATAAAAGCTGCTAGAGGAGGAAACATCTGGATTCATCTCCTCACCGTCAGAAAGACCTCATAAACCATAATGAACGTAAAGAACTCCGATCTGCACATCTGAGATTAGAATTAAATTAATATCCTCACAGTCTGATCAGTTATTAAGAATTTATTTCGCCTGAGTCCAAATTTATGGATTCAGTAAATAAATCACACTCTGGACTCTTAAATATCAGTTTCAGTTTCACTATCACGTTCAATATTTTATTAACATGTAAAACGTCAATGTAAGGAGCAATATTTCATTTTTAGACACAATATTTCGTTTTTCAGGAACAATATTTAATTTTAAGGTGCAATATGTCATTTTTAGATGCAATATTTCATTTTCACATTGCACTATTTCAATTTTCATTTCATTTTTTAGGTGCAATATTTTATTTTTAAGTGTAATATTTCATTTATTAGGTGCAATATTTAATTTTTTAGGAATGATATTTCATCTTTTAGATGCAATATTTCACTTTTTAGGAGCAATATTTCATTTTTAGATGCAATATTTCATTTTTCAAGTCCAATATTAATTTTTTTTTTTGTGCAATATTTTATTTTTTAGGTGCATTATTTTATTTTAAAGTGTAATTTTTCATTTTTTAGGAACAATATTTAATTTTTCCGGTTCAATGTTTTAATTTTTCAGCTGAAATATTTCATTTTTTTAGGAACAATTTTTCTTTTTTTTTTTGGAACAATATTTCACTTTCAGATGCAATATTTCATTTTTCAGGTAAAATATTTCATTTTTTAGATGTAATATTTCAATTTTTAGTTGCAATATTTCATTTTTCAGGAACAATATTTCATTTTTCAGGTGTGATATTGTTAGCCTTAAAGATAGCAATTGTCATATTTTAAGGTTTTCAGAAAAGAAAAACTCTGCTGATCTGGTTGAAGCTGTGAGACGGCGCCCCCTGCTGGTGAACAGAGCTGCTGATAAAACCCACAAACAAACATCCTCAAATCCAGAAACAAACATCCTGTATAAATAAACTGAATAATAATAATAATAAACAAACATCCTGCAGTTCCATTATATCTGTTTTTGCAGCTAAAACACATCAGCGGTGCTTCAGATCTGACAGCAAAGGTTCAGTAAAAGAAACTCCAGCGTCCCAGTGACAGTGAAAGCAGCACGATGACATCCCTGAACGCCTCAGAGACTCGGTTTGATTTTACAGAAACGTCACAAAAACAGCAGAACTTTAACAGCAGCTCAGGTTCAGTTTGTTTGTCAAAAAGATCTGATATAAATCGATCCAAAGGCACAAAACTATCAATAACTGAGACATCAAAGTATAGAAAACCGAAGCAAAAAAACTAAACATTCATGATATATATATATATATATATATATATATATATATATATATATATATATATATATATATATATATATATATATATATATATATATGTATATATATATATATGTATATATATATATATATATATATATATATATATGCAAAAAAGTGCAAAAAAAGATCATTAATGCATAATGCATAAAAGTAACAATGATCTGGATATTATTGCACAGAAGTGTAAAAATTTTAATCTTCATGTAAAAAGGAACTATTATTGCAGAAAGTGTTCAGAATCCTGATATAATCAGACCAAAGGAACTTCATGTTAAAACCTGGATGTTAAAGAATCTGATAGAAGATGTTTAACTGGAGATTAAAAATGTGAGATTTTCTGAGATGTTCTGAGATGTTTGTTCTAAGATGTTTGTTGTGAGATGATCTGAGATGTTCTGAGGTGTTTGTTGTGAGATGATCTGAGACGTTCTGAGATGTTCTGAGGTGTTCTGAGATGTTTGTTGTGAGATGATCTGAGGATGTTCTGGGATGTTCTGAGATGTTCTGGGATGTTCTGGGATGCTCTGAGATGTTTTGAGGTGTTCTGGGATGTTCTGAGGATGTTCTGAGATGTTCTGAGATGTTTGTTGTGAGATAATCTGAGATGTTCTGAGGTGTTCTGAGGATGTTCTGAGGTGTTCTGGGATGTTCTGAGGTGTTCTGAGATGTTTGTTGTGAGATGATCTGAGGATGTTCTGAGATGCTCGGGGATGTTCTGAGATGTTCTGGGATGTTCTGGGATGTTCTGAGATGTTTTGAGGTGTTCTGGGATGTTCTGAGGATGTTCTGAGATGTTCTGAGATGTTTGTTGTGAGATGTTCTGGGATGTTCTGGGATGATCTGAGATGTTCTGAGATGTTTGTTCTGGGGTGTTCTGGGATGTTCTGAGGTGTTCTGGGATGTTCTGAGATGTTCTGGTTTCTACCTGGTTGGTTCCAGGACGACATGCAGAGCTGCTGAGCCCAAACTGAGGAGAAACACAGTTAGAACATCACAACAGGAAGTTCTGCTGCAGAAACTTCACAACATCCAGGAAGTTCTGGTCTAACGGGTAAACGGGTCACTGAGCAGAACCGAGACAACATCCAGGAACAAACACCGAGGAGAAATCTGAGAAGGAGGAGGAGGAAGGACGAGGCTTTTCTTTAAAAAAAAAAAAAAAATTATCTCTATTTATTTATATATATATATATATATATATATATATATATATATATATATATATATATATATATATATATATTTTATTATTATTATTATTATTATTATTATTATTATAAATGGATCTAAAATGATCTGCTTTAGTTTTGATGACATCATCACTGGTTTTAACCTGATTGGTCAGTCGTCATCTCTGGCAGCCAATCAGCACCGAAGGATTCATGTTTGAAAAATTGACTCAACTAAACCAAAAGTTGCAACTGTAAATAAACATAAATAAATAAATATGAATAAATAATCAATATTAACCATGAAACATTGTTTTTAAATATCTAAAAATTTGAAGAAAAATGACTTCTTTTTGTAAAAAAAAAAAAAGTCTTAAAATATGTTCAAATATTTGTCATAATTTAGATATTTCAAATAAACTCACCAGATCTCAGATACATATGTATTTTCAGTAAAAACATTATGTGTATTTTAATAAGAAGGTCATTTTCTAATATTTTTAAGATTTAAGTTTCAGTGAATATGTGTGTAAATGTATTTTAAAGTGTGATAATGTGAAAGTATCTTCTTATTGTGATGCACTGTTAATGTTCCAGCATTAAACCGTTTCTCTTTCTGACTGAACGCAGATTATTTTCCACCGTGTGGAGACGATCTGACTCCTGCAGGCATCTAAATCTAATTACTAATGGCTCAGCAGGTAGAAGAAGAAGAAGTCTCTAATAAGCTCCTTAATGGACAAATCCTGAACACACACAAACCAGAGGCCACGTGGAGAATCAAACAGCACCGAGTCAGATGACTGAAGATCACTGACCAACGTCTAGACCTCTAACAACAACATCTAGACCTCTAACACCAACATCTAGACCTGTATGAACACCAACATCTAGACCTGTATGAACACCAACATCTAGACCTGTATGAACACCAACATCTAGACCTGTATGAACACCAACATCTAGACCTGTATGAACACCAACATCTAGACCTCTAACACCAACATCTAGACCTGTATGAACACCAACATCTAGACCTCTATGAACACCAACATCTAGACCTCTATGAACACCAACATCTAGACCTCGAACACCAACATCTAGACCTCTATGAACACCAACATCTAGTCCTCTAACACCAAAATCTAGACCTCTGAACACCAACATCTAGACCTCTAACACCAACATCTAGACCTCTAATACCAAAATCTAGACCTCTATGAACACTAAAATCTAGACCTCTATGAACACCAACATCTAGACCTCTAACACCAACATCTAGACCTCTGTGAACACCAATATCTAGACCTCTAACACCAACATCTAGACCTCTATGAACACCAACATCTAGAGCTCTATGAACACCAACTACTAGACCTCTAATACCAACATCTAGACCTCTATGAACACCAACATCTAGACCTTTATGAACATCTAGACCCCTATGAACACCAACGCCTAGACCTTTATGAACATCTAGACCCCTATGAACACCAACATCTAGACCTCTATGAACATCTAGACCCCTATGAACACCAGGTTCTGTTTTCTACCAACGAGTCCACATCAACATTCTGGTACGTATAAAAGGGCAGAAATCCAGATCTTAGAGACCTCAAAAGTGGGTGAAATGTAAAACAAAGATTGCTGAAAACATGGAAAATCACTTGTCTTGTCCAAAATAACTAAAATATAATTGAAAAGTCACAAAAGCGGGCCACAATCATTGTCAACAATGAAAAAATGAATGCTAAATCATCCAAAATAAGTGACTCAACATTTGTTTAAAATGACTCAAAATTTGCCCTAAACTACTAAAAATCTGTCCTGATTAACTCAAACGTTCTCCAAATGGACTCATATTGGCATTTTGTCAAAATATCTAAAAACTTGAACCTTGTCAAGGCCTCAACAGTTGGTGAAATGTGGACCAAAGACTGTATTTTAGTAGAAATATGTATCCATCCATAGATATACACTGACTTTATGGAGACACTAGACCATCAAAGCATTGAAAATTTTGCACTTTTTCCCATTTTAAGGGCCAATAGTTGATCATGATCGACATCTTGGACATTTTTTTTTTTAGTAATTTTGCACAGATTTCAGGGAATTTCTAACAATTTGAGTCATTCTGAACAATTTTTAAGTAACTTTTTGTCCAGTTTTAGAGTCATTAAAGACAGTTTTGAGTCATTTTCATCAACTTTTTGGTTTTCTTATTATTCCTTCAAGTCAAAGCAGCAAAAAACTGGAACCTTGTCTGGTCCAACTTTAACATATCAGATTCTACTGACGTTAGAGCCTCAACAGTTGGAGAAATGCGGACCAAAGACTGGATTTTAGTAGAAATATGGATGCATCCATAGATATACACTGACAGGAACTTTATGGAGACACTAGATCAACCTGGATTGTATTTTTTAGACTTTATATTTAAATTTAAAGGCCTAATACTGATTCATTATTGTCATTTTAGATATGCAAATGTAAATAATTTTGGACAGATCTGAGGAGTTGTGGACCATCTTTATGTTATTTTGGGTCAATGTTGAGTCATTTTGGACAAATTTGTATCATTTTATACAAGCTTCAAGTAACGTTGATCAAATTTGACTTATTTTGGACAAAGTTTAAGTAATTTTGGACAATTTTGACTCATTTTAGACAGATATCACGTAAAAACTGGAACCTTGTCTGGTCCAACTTAAACACATCAGATTCTACTGATGTTAGAGCCTCAAAAGTTGGTTGGAGAAATGTGGATCAAAGACTGTATTTTAGTAGAAATATGGATCCATCCATAGATATTCTGTTTGTGTCCAAAGTATTTTTTCAAAATTGACAGGAATTCCTTGGAATTTTCAAAAAAATACAATTGTACAAACTGTCTAAAATCACTCAAGATTTGTCCTAAGCTGCTCAAAATGTGTTTGGAATTCTCAAAAAGGGTCAAAAACGCTCAAGAGATTGTCCAGAATTATTTAAATATTGTTCAAGATTAAACAGAATCTGTCCAAATGATGAAATAATGGTTTAAAGTTACTCAGATTTCTTCTTTAACTTCTCAAGATGCATCCAGAATAACTGAAAATGGAGTCATACACCTCCTGAGAGAAGCAGAAACATTCAGGACTCCGCTCTCTGGAGATCCCATGCACACAGCTGTTACCACGGAAACTAGCGTGCCACTAGGTGTCCACTATCTGACCCCAATACATGCAAACCAGAACATCCGGTTACCTAGCAACAAACCACGAGTCCTCCACCGGTTCTGCACAAAACTGGATTTAAATACGGGAAAAATGTGCACAAATATGATTTAGTCAACTAAAAAATGTTGTTCATGTTGTTGTTGCTGGTAGGAAAAGAAGAAAATATGAATGTAATATTTAATAAACACAAAGGTCGATTTGGATGCAGCTGTTTACATCCAGACTCATATGTGCTTTAATTCCTCCTCAAATCATCACATTTTTGGACTAATATCTGCTTGAATTTTCCTGAAATTCCTACAATGTAAAATAAGTATAATAATAAAGATATCTGTGAAATTTTAGCCTGAGAGATCAAATATTTTTTAAGATAAATATTTTCGACCCACTTTCTGCAGGTTTTCTTTCATGTTAAACTTGAGTCTGTTTGATCAAAAATAACTGAGGAAAAATTAAAGATAAAAACCTGAAATTTTCTCTGTATTTTCTCATCGTATCACTGATTCAGAATCCGAAATATTGGACAAATTGATCCAACAGTCTTTGACTATGGTTGAGTTGAAATATGAAAAAAACAACACGAAGATATAAACGACTCAGCTGGAACCAACACTTTATTAAAAATCTGAGTTTTCAGCTGAACTGCAGGAAACTAAATAAAGTTAAACATCTGCAGCCTCTAGAGGTGATTATTTAGGGGATTATTTAGAGGCTGAAACACTAAAAAAATCTAAGTTTGGTCTGAAAATATAAAAAAATTAGTATTAGATGTGTTTTATTATTATTACTATGATTATTATTATTCTTTGTCTGCATTTTATTTGAGGCAGTGCCTCCAAGGTCGGTTAGAAACTGTTCGACCTTCAGAGATTCTACTTACTGGATGCTCAAACTTTTTTTTTTTGCATATTTTATTTGTCTCTTTGTCATTTTAGTTCATCTTTTTCTTCATTTTGTTTCCTCTTAATCTTATTTTTCTGCATATTTTTTAAATTAATTTTCTGCTGTTGCTTTATTAATTTTTTTGCCTTTATTTCTTCATTTTCTGCTCTTTATTATTTTTCTGTGTATTTTTATTTATTTTCTGTTTTCTTTGTCTTATTTTTTGCATAATGTTTCTATATTTTCCTCTTTATCTCATTTTTGTATCTATATTTTCTGCTGCTCTTCATCCATTTTCCTGAATCTTTTCTTCATTTTCTGCTTCCGCCTCGTCTTATTTTTATATTTTTGAATATTGTTCTTGATTTTCTCGCCATCTCTTTGTCATTTTAGTTCATCTTTTCCTACTAAACTACTTTCCAGATCATCTGCTGAAGCTTCACATCCGATTAGAGCTGCACCGCTGGACAGCCTCAGCTGAACCACTGCGGGCGTGTACGAGCTCCCGTGCACCGTGAGTGTGTGTGGGCGTGCACGTGCGCTGACTAAAGCCCGCTGTAACCTACATTCACAGCAGAAAGTGGGTCTGTGGAGCTGTGGACACGTGCAGCAGAGTTCACGTGACGTTTGATGGATCGCAGGTTAAATCAAGAAGAAGGGGAAGGAATGAAAGAGATTAAATGAAACAAAAAAAGGCCAGGAAAAGGAGCCACATTAGAGCACTGGATATCATTGCCAGAAGAAATGAAAGAGATTAAATCTGGGGGAACAGAACCAGACGGTAAAATCCTCGTCTGTGACTCGATGATGAAGCAGAAAAATGAATCTGAGCTGAAATCAGGACAAATCAGCAAAGTCCCTTTTTTCTATGTAATATTCTTTTTAAAAAATCACTAAAAATGTTTAATTTGCTTTAACCAGATTCTGTAAAAGACAAAAAATTCTGAACTTTTCTGTGCAATAAAGAAATAAAGACTGACTCAGCTGAAACCAACAGTCACAAGATGAAAAATCAGAGTTTCAACTGAACTACAGGCTGTTTTTTGTTTGTTTGGTTTTATCTTTAAATTTTCTGAATAAATTCTGCTCAACTTCCTCTGATGAGCCTGAATTTTTATAGCAAAACATGTGGTTGTTTATGAAGATATTTGTGAAATTTCAGAATAAAACATCAAGTAATTTCCAAGATATAAAGTTTTGGAGGAATTTACCTGTTGACCTACTTTTAGCTGGTTTTTATTTTTGAGGCAAAAGTTCCGTCGTTGAGCAAAGTAATAAAAAAAATTAACAAAAAAAAAATCACTAAAAATAAAACAAAGTTTGTTCTCACCAGATATCTGTTAAAAAAAAAAAAAAAAACTAAAACAATTCTGTCTTCCTCTGTGCAACAGAAAAACGATAAAGGACTCAGACGGGACCAACAGCCACTTTACAAAAATTCTGAGTTTCAGCTGAACTACAGGCTCTTTTTTTATTTTTTTGTTTGTTTTTTTTCTTCAGATTTTTAGAATAAATTCTGCTCCACTGATCTCTGCTTAGCCTGAGATTTTTACAGCATAAAATTATGGATATTTATAAAGATATCTGTGAAATTTTAGCCTTAAAAATCAAATACTTTTTGAGATAAAGATTTTTTTAATCTGTCCGTCGACCCATTTTCGGCAGGTTTATTCTCACATTAATTCTGAGTCTGTTTGAGCAACAATATCTGAGGAAATATTAATGATAAAAGCCTGAAATTTTCTCAGTTTTTTGTCATCATGTCACTAATTCACAATCTGTAAGTTTGGACAAATAAATAGAATAATTTCTAATTATGATTGAGTTGAAATCTGAGAAAACAAATGAAGATGTCATGAAACGTTCCGTCTTTGAGCTCAATAGCAAAAAAATTAACCACAAATGTGTTAAAAAATAAAACAAAGTTTGTTCTCACTAAATTCTGTGAAAAACTAAAAATTGTGTGTTTCTCTGTGAAACAGAAAAACTATAAGTAACTGAGCTGGAACCAACAGTGGCTTCATTAAAAATCAGAGAGTTTTCAGGTGAACTGCAGGAAACTAAATAAAGTCAAACATCTGAACCCTCTAGAGGTGATTATTTAGGGGATTATTTAGAGGCTGAAACACTAAAAACTCAGAGTTTGATCTGAAAATATGAAATAAAAATTAACATTAGATGTTTTATATGAAAGCAGGAATTACAATATTTAAATTCTGCCGTCATGTGGAGGAAATGTGTGAAATCGTCCAAAATGTGTTGAAAATTCTCATTAAAATGTTAAAAAATATTCCTAAATATATAATAATAATAATAATAATAATAATAATAATAATAATAATAATAATAATAATAATAATAATAATAATAAAACTTTTTTCCAGTGTTGCTAACATCTGAGGACACTTGGAAAATTTTATTTTAAATTTTTGTAAAATAAATAATTGAGGAAATTCAGCTTTTTATGTGATTTATGACTGGAAAACTGGAGAAATAATGAAGAGAAATTAACTTTTCACTTCTTCTTTCTACTGATTTCTGTCCTTCTAACTAAAGTGAGTTAAATAAAAAAAAAACTTTTCAGAGTTCATCAGAGACTGAAGACGAAGGAATCAGAGGAGAATTAAAACGAGATGCATTAAAGAAACGAAACAAGTCGACACGAAGCTGCTTCTGGCGAAGAAAACCCGCTGGATTTTCTGATTAATTTTAGATGAATCTGGTTTAGAAAAGTCACTTTAAAAATCTCTAAAGCAGCACAGAAGAAAAAAAAATATCCAAACACTGATTTAATCTGTCAGGAACATTCACATTAGTTTATTTATTATTGTTTGTTTTTATTAATATAAAATGTATTTTTTTTACAATAAAATATTTACACCATTTCCCTGTAAAACAAAAATAAAAATTAAACATATATTTTTATGTTCAATGCTGTAAAATAATTACATATTTTCTTTTTTTTTTTTTTAAAGGAGATTTATGATGTGGACAATTTTGGCCATCTTTTAATCAATTTTTTTTATGGTGAATTCTCTTTCTGTGGTTTTATTAGATATATTTATTTAACAAAATAAGAATTTTATGTGTGTGTGTATATATATATATATATATATATATATATATATAGAGAGAGAGAGAGAGAGAGAGAGAGAGAGTAGTAGCAAATATGTATAAAATGCTTTTATTCATGATTTATTTATTCTGTTGCTGATAAACAATGAATTTGAGAAAATGCAGATTTTTGACGTTATTTCTGTTTTTGTCCTGTTATTTATTTTTTTATATTATTTTGCTCTTTTTTTCAACAGGTATAATTTTTTTCTATTTTTTTGCAAACTAACAACTTATTTAAGAAATATTGTTTTTTGGGTCATAGACATTATCACCATTTTTCCCTTTTCTATTCATTTATTAATTTATTTTTGTTTATTTGCTTTTTTTGTCAACACATACACTTTTTATTTTTTGTTGACTAACAACTAATTTTTAAAAATTCAGATTTTTGTTGCAGACATTATGTCCATTATTTCCTGTTTTTATTTATTTATTTTTGTTTATTTCCTATGTTTACCGTCAACATATCATTTTTTATTTATGTATTTTTTTGCTGATTAAGAACAAATTTTTAAAAATGCAGATTTTTCTTGCAGACATTATTTCCATTTTTGTCCTATTTCTTGTGTTTTTTTCTAACATTTATCTATTTATTTACTATTTATTTATCTATTGTTGTTTTTCTCTCTGTTCGTCACATGGTTTCGTCCCTTCGGGGTTTTTGTTCTAAAAGCGGCGATTCATCACTGCAGCGGAATAAAAAAAAACCTCCACGTGCACGAAGCTCGATTCACAGCAGCTCCATTGTAGCATCGCCGTGGAAACAGAGGAGGAGGAGGAGGGAACAATGGCTGACATTGCCGTGGAAACAGAGGAGGAGGAGGAGGAGGAGGAGGAGAAGGAGGAGGAGAAGGAGGAGGAGGAGGAGGAGGAGGAGGAGGAGGAGGGTGAAGCCACCTCTGATTCAAACATTAAAACCAGTCGGAGGGAAGATGGAGAAAAAAAGAGAGAAAATCAGACTCTCAGATCATCAGAGGAGCTTCAGAGGAACCAGAGGAGTCCAGATGGTTCCTCTGGGAGGTTCTGAGTCCAGCCGGTTCCTCCTGAAGCTCCTCCAGAAGGTCAGAGACGTTCTGAGGCAGCAGATACACGAAGCTCGGCTGGTTTCCTGAAGCTTCTCAGATTTTTTCCTCATCAAACGGAGGAGAATGGAGGTCTGGGTGTGGCTTCAGCTCAGCCGAACGCCGCGTGGATCCGAGGATGGATTCATGGATTCATGGATTCATGGATTCATGGAGGACAAACATCCAGACCTGCGTGGAACACCACCGTGTTCTTCCTGCATCCCGGCAGCAGCTGCAGGTTCCTGAAGAGCCCTTTGGCCGTCAGCTTCACGTGGAAGTTGGACAGCGACAGTCTTGGAGACCACAGCATGTTTCCTCTTCTTCTTCTTGTCCTCCTTTAACGGGACGGGAAGCTCAGTGGCTCCATGAAAGCCACGTGGAGAACAGAAGCAGCTTTTTGAATTTCAGAGTCGTCGGGTTTTTAATCCTGCAGCTGCCCCTCCGGAGGTTTAAAGACGAACAAATCCAGGAGAGAAAAACAGGAGAAGATGGCGCCAAAACCAGCGGCTGGAAGATGGAGGAGGAGGAGAGGATTCCTGACAAACGGTCGGTCCGCCTCGCTGCCGGTTTAAAAAGAAGAGGAGGAGGAGGAGGAGGAGGAGGGATGCTGCAGGGAGGAGGGATTTCACTAATCTCCTCCATGACGTCTAAACGCTGCCATGTGGTGGAAAAAAAAAAAAAACTTTTTATTTAAATTTAAATCAGAAATAAAATTCTCAGGACTCTCTGGTGTCTGCTCTATAAATATATAGAAAAATAAATGTCCAATGAAGTGTAAATAAAACAAACAAACAAACAAAATAAATCCTGCAGCATGGTGCAACAAAAACAACATAAAACATTAATGTTCAAAAATAAATTTAAAAAAACCTGCAAAAATAAAAAATAAATATGTATAACATAATGACATTTTTTGCTGATTAACTTTTTTAAAAAGTGTAATTTTAAGGTAATTTTACAGTATTAATATACATAATTTATCTTTTAAATATCTGGAAAATAATATTTTTTGCTGGTTTAAATACATTAAAAATTGCATCAATTTATGATGAAGTATAAAAGAATAAATTTGTAAAAATACTGACTTTTCATGTGGACATTATTTGTATTTTTGGCTTTTTGTCAGCATTAAATTTAAAACAAATTACATTTTTTTCTGTGATTTTAGCAGATTTTTATCTGTAATTTCACAAAGCTGGGGGAAAATTTGTATTTTTTAAGTTTTAAAAATGACCGTCTTTTTAATTAGAAATGAAGTTTGAAGCATGTAAAATAACATTTTTAGCTAATTTATATAAAGCTTGAAAAATTGTGTAATTTTATTGTAATTTTATAGTGTTAATATACATAATAATAATAATAATATATTATTTTTTTCTCTTTAGCAGCAAAGACATAAAATAATATTTTTTGCTCATTTAAATATGTTAAAAATTGTGTCAATTTACGGTCAAAAAAGAATAAATTCATACACACACACACACACACACACACACACACACACACACACACACACACACACACACACACACACACACACACACACACACACACACACACACATATATAAAAAAAGAATTTTTTCTCTGTGGAAACACTACCTGCACTTCAATACAGAACAGGATTTTCCACTTTTGGTTGGTCTCGGCTGAGTCGGTTTTATTAAGGAGCTCAGAATTTTTATTTTATTTTATTTTATTTTTTTTTTTTACAGAATCTGCTGAAAATCACATTATTTTTGGTAATTTTTTTTTCGATGAGACATTTAGAATGAATTGTGATTTTAATGAAATATTCTGATTTTAAGCTCAGATTTGGTTCATTTTCTTGGTGAAATCAGTCTTTAGGTTCTTTCAAAAGCTAAAAATCAGATGATTCTTTCAGTTTCTACAGTTTCTGGCTGATAAATGATATAGTTTTGGTGATTTTTTAACAGAAAATATACGAGAAAGAAAAAAAACCCAAAAACAGCACTGCAACACTGCAAAACATAAAAAGGCAAAAATGTGCAAAATAATAACAATGTTTTTGCTGATTTAAATACACTGAAAATTGTGCCAATTTATGGTCAATTGAAAAGAATAAATTTGTAAATATATATATATTTGTAAAAATACTGATTTTTCATGTGGATATTATTATTTCTGTTCGCTACACTATAAAAAATGTATTAAAACTGAAGGTGGAACTGAAGTGTGAGAAAAAAAATGAAACTCCTGCAGCAAAGAGGCCACTAAACAATAATAATAAAAACAATATAATAAAAAACAATAACTAAAAATGGTGAAATACTGTAATCTTCCTGTTTTTATAGTAAATTTTTTTAATCTGTAATTTTAGCAGCTTATTCTGTAATTTGACAAAATTGCAAAAATCTATAAAATAAAAGTTTAGAAACAATTTTCACAAATTCAGTCCATAACATGCAGAATTATTCTTTCAAATAAAACAAATACATAAAAAATGTAAAATATTTCAGCCAATTTAAAAACAGTAAAAACTGTGTAACTTTACCACCAATGCTGTATTTTACTTTCTGCATTTTACAATGTTTGGACGTTATTCAGAGTTCTGGCCTTTTTTTGTACACTAAATATGTAAATTATTATTTCTCTGATTTTAATCTGTAAAATAACAGTTAAAAAATCACCATATTTCAGTCCTTAATGTATTACTTATTTAAAATGAAGACAAATAATAAATAAAATAATAAATAATGTTTTGCTGATTTACAGTAAAAAATATAAGGTAATTTTAAAATCAAATGTGCCAAAAATGCACATTTTTGATGTTGAGATTTCTTTTAATTTATAAATAATATAAATAATAATTAAACTATTTTATCCTTTTTTGAAAACTGTAATTATTCCTTTTTCACCAAATATTATGTTATTTATTTGTTATTTAAATATTTTTGTTCTTTTTTTATTAACCATTTTAAAAATCCTCAAACATGTTTTCTTTCAACACGCAATATATTATAGTTTTGTAAAAGTACACAAAAATCAATTTTTTTTATTACAGAAAATGTGGAAATTGATTTTTTTTCACTGATTTTTATCTGTGATTTAACAAAACAGAGAAAATCTGTAAAATAACTTCAAAAATTCACCATAATTCACTCCTTAATATATGAATGAATTATTATAAATAAAGACAAATATCTGCAAAATAATTAGATTCTTGCTGATTTAAATACAGTACAAAAAAAATTTAAAAAGGTAATTTTATAGTCAAATGTGGTAAAAATAAATGAGTATTTCTAAAAACGCAGATTCATGATTTTCAGTGTTTAAATTGTCTCTGTGTGTTTTTGTCATAATCAATAAAGTTTTTCTTCAAAAGCGTCAAAAACAAAAAGCCACTGAGAGTTTAAAAACCCCACAATATGTGTGTGTGTGTGTGTGTGTGTGTGTGTGTGTGTGTGTGTGTGTGTGTGTGTGTCTGTGTGTGTGTCTGTTACTGTGCGTGAGTCAGACTTCCAGCCACAGAGGGGGGGCAGTGTGGCACCCGTGCCCAGACTGGAGCCACCACAGGGGGAGGCTCCAACCACAGCCCCAGGCTTCAGAAGGTCCACATGGAGCCGCTACAGTAAACATCTCCTGTTAGCGTTAGCTGCTCTCTGACGCCAAAATCCTCTCTGGAGCTGCTTTAAAATGCAGATACGACGCCACAAAGAGCCACCGGTCTGACCAGTAATAGAACCAGTATTACTGGTTTCTGAAAGACTTTTTGATCAAATATCCTGATTTTAAGCTCAGATTTGGTTCATTTTCTTGGTGAAATCAGTCTTTAGGTTCTTTTAAAAGCTGAAAATCAGACAATTCTTTCTGTTTCTACAGTTTGTGGCTGATAAATGATATAGTTTTGGTAATTTTTTAAGAGAAAATATACGAGAAAGAAACTTCTCTCTGCAGAAACACTGCCTGCAGTTCAATACAGAACAGAATTTTCCACTTGGTCCTTGAGGATCGGTTTCATTAAGGAACTCAAAATTTTTAGTTTTTTTTTTTTTTTTTTTTTTTTTACAGAATCTGGTGGACATTCTTTATTTTTAGTGATTGTTTTAGATGAGACGAGTGGAATGAAGTGATTTTAATGAAATCTGATTTTAAGCTCAGATTTGGTTCATTTTCTGATTCAACAACACGTCACAGATGAGGATTTTCAGAAATTCTTTCTGTTTTTACAGTTTCTGGACAATAAATGATGTAGTTTTGGTGATTTTTTTTTTTAAAAGAAAATATGCTAGAAGCAAACTTTTCTCTGTGGAAACACTGCCTGCAGTTCAAGAGAAAAGTGAATTTTCAACTTTTGGTCTCGGCTGAGTCAGTCCTGGAGGATCGGTTTTATGAAGGAGCTCAGAATTTTTAGTTTTTTTTTTTACAGAATCTAGTGGAAACTCTTCATTTTCGGTGATTTTTTTAGATGAGACGTGTAGAATGAAGTGATTTTAATGAAATATTCTGATTTCAAGCTCAGATTTAGTTCATTTTCTTGGTGAAATCATACTTTAGGTTTCTGTCTTATAAATGATGATATTCGTGATTTTTTTTAAAAGAAAACACACATTTTTTTGCTGAGTCTTTCTGAAAACACGGTGAGGATATGAGCAGGAACCTGAAACCAGCAGCTCTGAGGATCCTGCATGAATCCTGGTTAGTAAAACGAGACCAACAGCCAACAGAAAAGAGCTTTATAAAGGTTTTTAACGCCGTTGTCAGATGAAAACCTGCAGCCCCCGACTCACCTGAGCCTACGAGGCGCCCCCGTCTGGCTGAGCCGCTGCGCTGCAGGAGGTTCTGGGTCGGACAGGTCGGGTTCTGGACTGCAGGAGTCCTGGAGGGAGATTTAACGGAGCTGATGTTCGGAGGCTTCAGACCTGCAGAGAGGAAGAAGATTTAACAGCTGGACCCTTATTTTAGCATCCACACAGACAAACATCTGTCTAAAAAACAAAGGTCCTGCTAACCTAGCGTTAGCTTTAGCATTGGGGTTAGCATTAGCATTAGCTCCAACTTTATTCATGGACTAATATCTCAGTGCTTTGTTGACAAAATGAGTCCTACTTTTGCCTTTTTAATTTATAATTGAGAGAACCACTTTTTTTGCAGGTTCCGCTAACCCACCATTAGCATAAGGGTTAGCATTAGCATTTTAACTGGAATTTTTTTTATTTTTTTACACAATATACTGTTGTTTTACATATTTTACCTGTTTTCAAAAATCGTAAATTTGCAGTAATTAGAGACAGAATAAAACAAAAAAAATTTAAAATTCAGAACAAGAATGACATATTTAAAGACAGATTAAACAAATTAAAATGTAGAAATAAAATTAATATAATCAGTTAAAAGTCAGACTAAAATGTGTTTGATATAAATATTTTTTGAACAATTTACCTTTTCTCTACGTATTTTACCTGTCTTTTTAAATAACAGATAAAAATCAGTAAAATCACAGAAAAAAAGTAAATGTCAATCTCCACAAAATCAGGACTTTATAGAAATAAAATTAACATTTTGCAAAAATATAGTATTACAGATATTTGCCCTGATTGAAAGAAAATAGATGTATATTAATATATAAATAATTTTTAAAACAAATGTTCCTGTTTTGGTAAATAATAATAATTTACACATTGACAGTAAAAAAGCCCACAAATTTTTAAAAAAAGCTAAAACTGCAAACAATGTCAAAATCATAAATTGGCATTTTTATAAATACCAATTTGTTATTTTACCACATTTGACTAAAAAATTACTTTTTAAATTATTTCTTTTGCTGTAATTAAATCAGCATAAATGGAATTATTTTACAGACATTTGTTGCATTTAAAAAGAAAAGAAAAATTATAGAGAAAAAAACAACTGATATTTTAGAGATTTTCTGTATTTTGTTAAACTACAGATAATATCTTATATTACCTGTATTAATATCTATATCTCTAATATCTAAAGATAAAAAATAGACTAATTTACAAGTCATCAGTAAAAACAGGTCAAACTGTTATTAATGTCCAAAATCTGTATTTTTATAAATAATAATTGGTTCTTTTACTTCTTCTGACTGTAAAATTAAACTACTTTTATTGTGTCAAAATCAGCAAAAATATCTTTTAAATTTGTAGATTGAGATGGAAAAAACATTTTACTTGACAGATTTTTCCTGATTAGTTTAATTACTGATAATATCTAATAAAACCACAGAAAACTAAATATTAATTGACATAACTGTAAAAAAAATGTTTTAAAAAATCTGTATTTTGACAATTTTACAGCAATTTATTCTTTTATTTGACCATAAAGTTAAACTATTTTACTGTATTCATGTGCAAAACTGTAAATATTTTGCAGATTTTTCCTGATTTGGGAAAAAACAGTCCATAAAGAGTGAAAAATGTTGAAAACAAACAGATATTATGTAGTAAACAGATGATGTGACCTGTGGTTGAGGCTCTGGCCTGCAGAGAAGAAGCTCTGCTCCTCATGGGGGGAAGTTTCCCTCCACTGGTTGAACTGGGAGCTGCATCGCTGGGAGGACTGGGAGGAGTGGAGCTGGAGCTGGGGGGCTTCACGGTGCTCTGGATGCCCAGAGGGAGGGGACCTCTGCTGGGTCGGTCCTCCGGTCGGATCCCTGGAGCTCCAGGACATGAAGGAGCAGCTGGAGGACAGAAGACGGAGAATTTAGATCCAAAAGTTCCTGAGAGAAAATCTGAGCACATCTCACGTCAGATTTATTAAAATCAGGTTTATTAAAATCTGAGGCTGTTTGATCAACAATATCTGAGAAAATATTAAAGAAAAATCTATTCTATTCTATTATGTTATATTTATATTTTATGTTATATTGTATTGTATTATTTTATATTATACTATATTATATTATATCACATTATATTATACTATTTTTAATTATATATTATTATGTTTTATTACATTATTTTATATTATATAATGTTTTATTATATTATTTTATGTTATATTATATCATATTATATCGTATTATATTATATTGTATTATATTATACTATATCATATTATATTATATTATTTACATTATATTATATTATATTATTTACATTGTATTATTTACATTATATTGTATTATAGAGTCTTCTATAATTTTAAGTTTTTTTACTCCAGTATCTAAACAAACCAACCTCTGCTGCTGTCATTGCTCCCCAGCGACGAGGCGCTGAGGCTTGTGGGTAATCCCTTCACAGGAAGCTTCGAGGAGGCTGCCGGTCGCCCCGACGACCCCGACGCCGGCTGCTGATTGGCCGTTGGTCTGGAGGTGGAGGATGCAGGAGACGGAGCGGTAAACGAAGAGGTTCGAGGTTTGGGGATCCCTGAGAGTCAGGAAATAGAAATGTTAGCGTCAGGATCGGTTTATTATCTAAAGGTTTAATAAATAACATAACTAAAACTAACAGACATGAAAACAGTTTCATCGGATCAGAATCATTAAATGGATCCAGCAGAGGAGAAATGTTTAATTATTGGTCCTCAAAAACGGAAAAATAGTTCACAATGTCCAATCCAGGCTGGTCTAGAGTCTCCATAAAGTTCCTGTAAGTGTATATCTATGGATGGATCCATACTTCTACTAAAATACAGTCTTTGGTCCACATTTCTCCAACTGTTGAGGCTCTAACATCAGTAGAATCTGATGTTTGACCAGACAAGATTCCAATTTTTAGATCTTTAGACATAAAAAATGCAGATATGAGTCAATTTTCTTTGACTACGACCAAGTCTTTCCTCATCATGGACCCATTTTTCCTTCTTCCATCTTCAGCTGTCTGAGGATGAAGCTGAAGTTTTACAGTTTTATGGTTTTAAAACGCTGCGTCTCCGAGTCGCTGTGGTTTCAGCCTGAATCACGCATTCTTTCAAATAGACCAAAGCAGAGAAAATCCCCCCAAGAGCAGCGACGCCCTTCATTCACCAAGACCAGAGCATCAGAAAAACCCCACGCAGAGCTGAACGAACATTTAAAATGTCCACTTTAAACTCAACAGTCTGTCCTGAAACTGCTTCAAACCAGCAAACTTTATTCATACAGCAAAAACACAATGAAAAAACTCAATAAAATGTGTTTAAAAAGTCAGAAATAGAAGGAAAGAATGAGATTTACCAACATTAAAACAATAAAATGGGCAAAAATAAAGTGAAAACTCTTCATCAAAGAGTGAAAGAAGTCTTTACATCGACTCCCAGAATTAAACCTGCTGTTTCTTGCCATTTATTTAATGTTTACTGAAGATTTAAACAAACTGACAAGTCAACTGATAAAACAAATTCTCCATAACAAACACAAAGAGCAACAAAACAAACAGAACAGAGAGTGAGAATCTGTAAAGACACACAAAATGAACTCGAAAAAGAAAAAAAATCAACCACAGAGTTAAAGAGACAGAACTAAACATAGACACACAACTAGACTACAAAACAATCACAAGCCAATAAAAAATACACAAAAAGAGGCCACAGAGAGTTAAAACTGACTGAATGCAGCACAAAATGAACACAAAGCAAACAAAAACAGAGAAACAGCAAAGACACAAAAAATGACCAGAAAATGAAGCAAAACTGACTCATAGAGAAGCAAAATGAACACAAACACTTTCAAAACCAGTGCAAACAACGACAAAAACAGCAGCAAAGACAAACACAAAACAACCAAAGACACACAAAACAACGACAAAGTGACACAATACACCGACAAAGAGACACAAAATGAACAAAGAGACACATAACAGCCAAAGAGACACAAAACAGCCACCAAGACACAAAACAACCACAAAGAGACACAAAACAACCACAAAGAGACACAAAACAACCAAAGAAACACAAAAGAACCACAGAGACACAAAGCAACCACAAAGACACAAGACAGCCAAAGAAACACAAAACGACCACAAAGAGACACAAAACAACCACAAAGAGACACAAAACAACCACAAAGAGACACAAAACAACCAGAAAGAGACACAAAACAGCCAAAGAGACACAAAACAACTTCAAGGAGACACAAAACAACGACAACGAGACACAAAACGACCACAAAGACACAAATCAACCACAAAGAGACACAAAACAACCACAAAGACACAAAACAGCCAAAGGGACACAAAATGACCACAAAGAGACACAAAACGACCACAAAGAGACACAAAACAACCACAAAGAGACACAAAACGACCACAAAGAGACACAAAACGACCACAAAGAGACACAAAACGACCACAAAGAGACACAAAACGACCACAAAGAGACACAAAACAACCAAAGAGACACAAAATAGCCACAAAGACACAAAATAATAACAAAGAGACACAAAACAACCAGAAAGAGACACAAATGACCACAAAGACACAAAACAGCCAAAGAGACACAAAACAGCCACAAAGACACAAAATAACAACAAAGAGACACAAAACAACCACAAAGAGACAAAAGAACTACAAAGAGACACAAAACAACTTCACGGAGACACAAAACAGCCAAAGAGACACAAAACAGCCAAGAAGACACAAAACAACCGAAGACACAAAACAACAACAAAGAGACACAAAACAACCACAAAGACACAAAACAGCCAAAGAGACACAAAACAACCACAAAGACACAAAACAACCACAGAGACACAAAACGACCACAAAGAGACACAAAACAACCACAAAGACACAAAACAGCCACAAAGAGACACAAACAACCACAAAGACACAAAACAGCCACAAAGACACAAAACAACTACAAAGAGACACAAAACAACCACAAAGACACAAAACAGCCAAAGAGACACAAAACAACTTCACGGAGACACAAAACAGCCAAAGAGACACAAAACAGCCACAAAGACACAAAACAACCACAAAGAGAGACAAAACGACCACAAAGACACAAAACAGCCAAAGAGACACAAAACAGCCACAAAGAAACAAAAGAACTACAAGGAGACACAAAACAACCAAAGACACAAAACAATCACAAAGAGACACAAAACAGCCAAAGAGACACAAAACAGCCACAAAGAAACAAAAGAACTACAAGGAGACACAAAACAACCAAAGACACAAAACAATCACAAAGAGACACAAAACAACCACAAAGACACAAAACGACCACAAAGACACAAAACAGCCAGAGACACAAAATAACCACCAACAGACACAAAACGACCACAAAGACACAAAACAGCCAAAGAGACACAAAACAACTACAAAGACACAAAACGACAGAGACACAAAAAAACCACAAAGACACAAAACAACCACAGACACAAAACAACCACAAAGAGACACAAAACAACCACAAAGACACAAAAGAACCACAAAGAGACACAAAACAACTTCAAGGAGACACAAAACAATGACAAAGAGACACAAAACAACCAAAGAGACACAAGAAAACCAAAGAGACACAAAACAACCACAAAGAGACACAAAACAACCACAAAGACACAAAACAGCCAAAGAGACACAAAACAACCACAAAGAGACACAAAACGACCACAAAGAGACACAAAACAACCACAAAGAGACCCAAAACAACCACAAAGACAAAAAACGACCACAAAGAGACACAAAACAACCACAAAGAGACACAAAACAACCACAAAGACACAAAACAGCCAAAGAGACACAACAAAAAAAATTGATGCAAAATGACCAGAAAAAGATTAAAAATGACTAAAAAATACACAAAATGAACACAACCACATAAATCCAGTGCAGACAAAGACACTGAAGTACTCACAACAAATATCAAGAGTTTTTAAAGAGTTTTTCCTCTCTGTGGGGTCATTTTTGTAGTTTTGCTCCTTTTTTCTGCTCATTTTGGTCATTTTATGTCTAGTTTTTCTTGTTTTCAGTCTCGTTTTGTCTTTTTCTGCATGTTTTTAACGTTATTTTCTTTGCTAGCTGCAGCTCCACTGAGGGATTCTGTGGATTCCAGGGAATCAAACTATAAATTCATCTCTTGTTTCATTTCTTTTTCCTGCTTCGTTCCTCCATGAACTTCAGGAACGTTCCTTCGACCTGGAGACACAAAGAGCTGAAACCAGAGCGGTGTTCTCGGTGAACAGCAGGAAACATCTGGATTCGTTCGCTGCAGCAGCTGGATCGTGTTAGAACCGCTGACACACGGAAACTCACGTGTTCTAAGCATGACGACAACAAAAACCAACTGGAGTGCATGCAACACGTGTTCTGACAGCAGCTGGACGTCACCATAGAAGTTTAGATTCATCAACCGGAGATTAAAGCTCATTTTACCCCACTGTGGGCCCATTTTTGTTCACTGTGGGTGTATTTTTATTCACTGTGGGCCCATTTTTGTTCACTGTTGGTGCATTTTTATTCACTGTGGGACAATTTTTACTCACTGTTAGCTCATTTTTGGTAGTTTTGGTCTTTTTTCCACTTGTTTTGTTATTTTGTGTTCTGTTTTTGGTCATTTTGTGTCTCATTTTAATTGTTTTATTGTTATTGTCATTTTCTGCATGTTTTTTCATTTTGTGTTTCACTTTTATCAATCTGTATCTCTTTTTTGTCTCCACACACTATAGAAAATAATAATTTCATAATAATTTGTCCAAAATGACTGAAAACCAGAACAAAACTAGTATGAAGTTAATTAATTCTAAAATTAAATCTGCTCAACACAACTGTAAATAAATGTATTTTATAAGACATTCTTTTATTGTTTTAATATTTCCTCATATTTTACATCTTACTATCCTAGTCTTGCATCTCGTTGTCTCGTTTTTCTCAGAATGATGGAAATCATACAAAAAGCTGAATTTCTTTGATTATTTATTTCATAAAAATGTCTATTTTGCATTTCGTTTTTCTTGTCTCATTTTGCCTCATTTTTCCAGTTTTGCTTCTTGTTTTTCTAATTTGGCATTACAAATTTTTTTGTTTTGTGTCTCATTCTTCTCATTGTGTGCCTCATGTTTACTCATTTTGCATATCGGTTTTCTATTTTTGAATCTTATTTTTCTGGTTTTACATCTTATTTTACTCATTTTACATCTTGTTTTGCTATTTTTGCATCAAATTTTTCTTATTTTCCTAATTTTACATCTTGTTTTCCTCATTTTACATCTTATTTTCCTCATTTTACATCTTGTTTTTCTCATTTTACATCTTATTTTCTCCATTTTACATCTTGTTTTTCTTGTTTTACATCTTATTTTCCAAAATGTACATCTTGTTTTCTTCATTTTACATCTTGTTTCCTCATTTTATATCTTGTTTTTCTCATTTTACATCTTATTTTCCTCATTTTACATCTTGTTTTTCCTCATTTTACATCTTATTTTCCTCATTTTACATCTTGCTTTTCTCGTTTTGCATATTTTTTTCTGGGTTTCCATCTTGTTTTTCTCATTTTGTGTCTCGCTTTTCACAGAATTATGGGGGAAAAAAGTTCAATTCCTTGGATTATAAATTTTATAAAAATGTATTTTACTGTTTATTTAGGTGGATTCAACTTTGTGTTGGTCTGACTTAATTTAATGAGTTCAAAATGACTCAAAAAGTTCCAAAATGACTCGACACTGAAACCAGATTTGCTCAAAATTGGTCGAATATGTCTCAAAACTAGTTTAGAATGACATAAATATTTCCAAAATCACTGGAAACACACCAAGAATGATACTGAATCTGTCCAGAATGATCTGATGTGTCCAAATTTATTATAAGGATGAGAAAAAAATCTAAATAACTTAAAAATGCTTCAAAATCAGTCGATTCTGGACCAAAATTGTTTTAAAGTTCTTCAACGTGACCCAAAACAAGAAGACAATTAAAACTCAACAAAACTGTTTGATGTATTTTCCATATTTTTGGATTTTTTCAGTGTATTTGATGTGAAAGTGAAGTTACAATCTGAACTGTGTTTTTTTTTTTTATTATTGTTTTGTATTCTCCAGTTAAATCCAGAAAGCGACCAGCAGACTTTAGGAGGAACTTGTTTATGACAGAAGCTCCTCCAAGCAGAGCTGAACTGGAGGCAGAAACACAAAGAAAGGACTCATTGAAGGAGACAGAGCAACTTCTGTCCACCAGAATGACCTCTACCAGGACAACATCTGGACAACATCTGCTTCCTCTCTGTTCCGCTGCTGATCTGGAGTTACAGACGACATGTTCAGGTCTGGATTTACAACGGGAGGAAGTTTCATCACCAACAAAAGGAGGAAACAGAAAAAAAACAGACAGGAAAGATTTTAACCCTGTGAGGTCTGAGCAGCAGTTTCTGGATTTATTTTAGAGATACTGTCTCATTTTTCTTCACTGGTTCATTTTCACTGCAACGTATTTGTGCCTCATTTTTCTCACTTTGCATCTCATTTTTCTAGTTTTGCAGCTTAATTTTCTAATTTTGCATCCTGTTCTTCTCATTTTACACTTTAATTTTCTCGTTTTGTCTCTCACTTCATCTCATTTTACATCAAATTTTTCTAGTTTTGCATCTCCTCTTTCTCATTTTGCATCATATTTTTCTTGTTTTTCTCATTTTGCATCTCGTTTTTCACTTTTCGCATCTCATTTTTCTAGTCGTGCATTTCATTTTTCTCCGTTTGTCTCCATTTTCTCATTTTGCATTGAGTTTTTATCTAATTTTTTTCATTTTGCACCGTATATTTTTAGTTTTGCATCTCGTCTTTCTCATTTGTCATTTTGTTTTTCTGATTTTGTTTCTTGTTTTTCCTCATTTTGCATCTCAGTTTTCTCATTTTGCATCTCATTTTTTCTCATTTTTCATCTCATTTTACCGAATTTTGCATCTTGTTTGTGAGAACAAAGCAGCAAAATAAAATTTTTCTCATGTTGCATTTTGTTTTTCTGATTTGTCTCTCGTTTTTCTCATTTTGTCTCATTTTACATTTAATTTTTCTCGTTTTACATTTAATTTTTCTAGTTTTACATCTCGTTTTGCATCGTATTTTTCTCGTTTTCTCATTTTGCATCTCATTTTTCTCATTTTCACCACGTTTTTCTAATTTTCATCTCGTTCTCATTTTGCATAGTTTTTTTCATTTTGTCTCTCATTTTTCTCTTTTTTCATATTTTGCGTCGCATTCTTTTAGTTTTGCATCTCGTTTCTCTATTTTTGCATTTTGTTTTTTAACTCTGTACCTCATTTAGTCTTCTTTTACATCTAACTTTTCAAGTGTTGCATCTTGTTTTTCTCATTTTGGTTCTTATTTTTCTCATTTCGCATCTTATTTCTCTATTTGCATCTCCTGTTTCTTGTTTTCCGTCTTGTTTTTCTCATTTAGTGTCATTTTGCCTTTTGATTTTTGTCTTTTTTCACATTTTGCATCTTGTTTTTCTCATTTTGCATCAGATTTCTCTGTTTGCATCTCCTGTTTCTTGTTTTTCATCTTGTTTTTCTTGTTTTGTATCTCATTTTTCAAATTTTGCATTTTGTTTTTGTCAATGTGTATCTCATTTTTCTCATTGTGTACCTTGCTTTTCTCATTTTTCATCTTTTTTTTCAGATTCTGCATTTTATTTTTCGTTTTTCACATTTTGTGTTTCATTTTTGCCTTTATCTAGTTTTTCATCTCATTTTTCTCGTTTTACATCTTGCTTTTTCTCGTTTTACATCTTGCTTTTTCTCATTTTGCCTCTCCTTTTTCTCGTTTTGCATCTCGTTTTTCACATTTTGCATCTCATTCTTCTCATTGTGTGCCTCATTTTTTCTCATTTTGCATCTCGTTTTTCTCATTTTGCATCTTGTTTTTCTCATTTTGTGTCTAGTAGTTCTCAGAATGATGGAGATCAGAGATGAAGTTAAATTTCTTTGATTATTTAATTGACACTCTGTGGAAACACTGCCTGCAGTTCAGCTGAAAGGATGCTATATTTTTTGTCACATCGCTGTTGGTCTCAGCCAAGTCAGTCGTGGTTTCCTGGTTTTAACGTGAATCACAGGATTTTTTAGTTTTTTATAGAATCCGATTAAAGCAAATACAACCAGAAGAAACGTATTCTGTGTAGAATGACAGAAAACATGGATTATTGATTTACAACAAAGACAAACAGCTGGAATTAACACATCCAACAAGTTTCCAGATGTTTCTTTAACTATTTACAGCCTCTAAAAACTCAACCAGATGGTTCTGACTCCTTTTATTGTTCTGTCTTGTGTCTCTTTTTGTCTTTATGTCCAGTTCTTGTTTTTGTCTAGTTTTTTCCTGTTTTAGGTCTTGTTGTTTTTGTCTCATTTCTGTTGTTTCACGTCTGTTTGGTTTGTTTTCATTTTATATTTGTCACTTTTTCTCTCCTTGCTTTCATTTTCTGTCGTATGCTGTCCATTTCCATGTTTCGTCTCGACTCCGCTCATCATCTGTATACAGATGTTTCACCATGCTGAATGGATCTCCAACAACCTGCTCCTCTGTTCACTGTTTCTGAGCCAAGCTGCATTTATTTTATTCATTCAGTAGCTTTATTTGTGGTTTCATGATAAATTTAGACAAGTTTTGTGGCATTTGGAATCATTTTTTTGAACAAATCTGCAGAGAGTTACGCCTTTTTAGACAGTTTTTGAGTCACTTTTGGAGAAGTTTATGTCATTTTGGACACATTTTGAGTCATTTTGAATGTGAATAATTCCATCAGTAGGAAGATGTTTCACCATGCTGAATGGATCTCCTCTGTTCACTGTTTCTGAGCCATGCTGCATTTATTTATTTATCCAGTAGCTTTATTTGTCCCTTCATGTCATTTTTAACAAGTTTGGGGCATTTAGAGTAATTTTTTAATAATTCTGCACAGATTTATGGCATTTTAGATAGTTTTTGAGTCGTTTTGTATGAATTCATCTAATTTCAAACAGTTTTTCAGTCATTTTTGAACATTTTTACACTGATTTTGCACAGGTTTAGGTCATTTTGGACTAATTTTGTGCCATTTTGACTATGAATAATTACAGCTGATTGAAAGAGTCGGTCTAGGAGGGAAGAAGTTTCTGTATTTGTTGTTCCAGAAAGTGTGAATTTTTTAATTCGACATAAGAATAAATATCATGAGTTTACACTTAAATTTGGTCATTTTTTCTGATTTACCTGCACATGACATAAGAGTCATTCAAATATTGTCTGAAATCTAAAAGTTTGGTGATTTTTTCTGCTTTGACCATTTCTTGTTCTGATAAATGATGTTATTTTGGTGATTTTTTTAAATAAAGCATGTCATTCTGGCATTTAGGGCATTTTGAACTCATTTAGCTTCAGGTGATTGTTTTTAAACTGACATGACTTCAGTTATTTTTACTAAATGAACCATGAGTGACACCAGACTCATCCAAGGATCACCTGAAAGCTAGAAGTCCAGTGATTTCTTCTGTTTTTACAGCTTCTTGCTCTGATAAACGGTGTAATTTTAGTTTTTTTTTTTTGTTTTTTTCAAAAGAGATGCCGGCAGGTTTTAGATTCCTGAGGGTTAAAGAGAAAAATGTCAACCATGTGTTCCTCTGAAGGCAAACAGGGAAGTTCAGCCTGAAATTAGTTTACGACAAAACACACACAAACAGACACACAACACGGCAAAGATTACAGACCGACACACCGCTCTTATGCAACGCTGCAGCTGAAATAATGCATCAGAAGTCAGAGAGGAATGTGGAAGAGTTTGAACTGACAAACAACAGACACACAAACACACACAGAAACACACACATAAACACAAAAACAGACACACAACAGACACACAACCCTCTGCCTGTCATCCGTGTGCAGCTCGTGTTTCTTTGCTCACCTTGGTTCTGACTTTGTCTCGGTTTGCTTGGAGATCCGCTCCCAGCGCTCTGCCCACCTTCCCCCGCTGAGGAGCCTCTGTTCTGGGCTGCCCTGGGCCCAGGGCTGCCCTGTCCTGGAGGTCCTGGAGGTCCCGGAGGAGGAGGCTGCTGCTGTCTGGGTCCAGGTCCCGGCTTGGAGGAGACTTTCTGCAGGAAGAACTGATGTTTAGTGATGGCGTCCCAGCCCAGCGGCACCGACACCACAGCGTTGGCCATTCCAGAGAAATGTGGAGGAGGAGGAGGAGGAGGAAGGAGGGCTGAGGGGAGGAGGAAGCCGAGGAGGAGGGAAAACTGGGAGAGGAGGAGTGGAAAAAGAGAACATTCCCCACAGCAGCACGCATGGACGGAAACAGGAAGAAAGCTGGTCTGAAACCGTTAAAAACCAGGAGGACTGTGGAAAAACAGTAATGAACGGATGGAAATTTTAAAAATCAATCAGTGTTTCTGATGAATCGATTGTTGGATTCAATTGTTTTTCTTTTTTATTTCTGACTGAATGCTCTGAGTGGAAAACATGGAAACTCTGAGTACAGATGTTTAACTATTTACTGTTTTACAGCGGCTAAAAACTTCATCAGACACCTTGTTTTGTTGTTTAGCGTCTCAATTTTCCTTATTTCGGATCTCTTTTTTCTTGTTTTGCATCTTGCTTTTCTCCTTTTGCATCTCGTTTATCTAATTTTGTATCTTGTTTGTCTCATTTTGTGTCTAGTTTTACTAGTTTTAGATCTAATTTTTCTCCGTTTGTCAAATTTTTCTCATTTTGCATCTCTTGTGTCTCATTGTACATGTCGTTTTTTTCCTACTTTTGCATCTTGTTTTTCTAGTTTTGCATCTTGTTTTCTAGTTTTGACTTTCATTTTTCTCCGTTTGTCTCCATTTTCTCATTTTGCATCTAATTTTTCTCATTATGTGTCTTGTTTTTCTGATTTTACATGTCGTTTGTCTTATTATACATCCTGTTTTTCTCATTTTGTAGCTTGCTTTTCTAGTTTTACATCTCATTTTTGTCCGTGTGTCTCATTTTTCTTATTTTACATTTTTTTTTTGTTGTGCATCTCGCTTTTCTCATTTTGCATCTTGTTTTTCTAATTTGGTATCTTGTTTGTCTCATTTTGCATCTTGTTTTTCTAGCTTTGCATCAAATTTTTCTCTGTTTATCTCCATTTTCTCATTTTGCATCTAGTTTTTCTCATTTTGTATCTTGTTTTTCTGATTTTACATCTTGTTTTTCTAGTTTTGCACCTAATTTTTCTCTTTTTGCATCTTGTTTTTCTCATTTTTCATCTCGTTTGTGAGAATAGGGCTGCAAAATCAAGTTTTTCTTAAGATGTTCCTTCGTCTCAGCATCCAAACAGTAGTTTTCAGTAGCTTTGGCCAGAAATGAATCACTTTTTGTAAGTAAAACTGTAAACAGACAGAGGTTCTTCATGATGAAAGCGAACAAACACACTGAAAGAACAGGAGGATTCAAGAAAAGCAAAATTATACAAAAAATGAAGGTGTTTTTTGTTCTGATGGGTGATAGATTGATCTACTTGTTTTATATAATTCTTTCTTTCTTTTTGTGCTGTTATTTTTGCACTTTAAATGTTGGTTTAGCTACTTTTGTTTAATTTTGTTTTGTCTAATGCTGTTTTTTACTGTAGTCACCTCGTACAGTTTAGTTTTTTTTGTTTTTGTGCTGTGTGCAGCTGTTTTTGAATCTGAAACGTGCTGAGCCTCAGATTACTGTAGATCAAGTCTAAATCGTGTTTTAACATGAGAGCTGGCAGATTCACCCTCTGATAAATTACACAAAGATGAACAGGAAAAATGGGTCAGTGTCACATTTTAACCTTAAAAATCTGATTTATCCAGATGTTTTCTCATTAATACGTCCTAAAAATCTATGAAGTTACCACCAGAAACGTTTCTTCTTCTAATAAAACTCTATTTATTCATCAGCCTCAGGTAGTAACAAGAGAACCTGATGAGAAACTCAGGTTTTAATAAGGAAATAAACAGATTTATTCATGTTTGAGTTGAGAAAGGTTAAATTCTGCTTCTTCTGATGACAGTGGAGGATAAAGTGAGAAACATCAGGATTTTTACATGGCTGAGTGTCTGGTTTTAGCCTCATTTATTTCTCTTTTGTCATTTTATCATCAGCTATGATCTGCAGAACTGAATCAAATCAGACATTTTCTTCTTCTTATCTCTTCAATCAAGCACAAGTTTCGAGTTAAAATGGGGAAAGTTTGTGTCATAAAGTGAAACGTTTCAATATCTGAGGCTACAGATTTTCACATTATGACCTGAAACTGATCTGGTTTTATCCTCCTGGAGTGAAAAACTATTTCCTTTCAAATTAACAATGAACAGATTCTCAAGTTGATCTGATTTAACAGTAATATCAGCAGATTTAATCCGTTTTCATGTTGACGTTCTGAACCACAAGCAGTTTCTACACATTTTTATTTCTTTCTGATTCATTTTCTCACACTGAATGCAGTTAATATGTTTCTTGTTTTTAACAATTTGCATTTCTAGTTTTGTGCCTTATTTAGTCCTCATTTTGTTTCTCGTTTTTCTCATTTTGTGCCTCATTTTGTCTCATTTTGCATTTTGTTATTCTGATTTTGTATCTTATTTTTCTTCATTTTTATCTTTTTTTCTCATTTCCATTTTATTTTTATCATTTTTGATCTTGTTTTTCTCATTGTGCATCTCGTTTTTCAAAATTTTCATCTTGTTCTTCTAATGTTGCATCTTATTTTCCTAATTTTTCATACCATTTTTTGATTTTGCACGTTGATTTCTCATTTTGCATCTTGTTTTTTTCATTTTTCATCTCATTCTTCTCATTTTTCATCTTGTTTTTCTCATTTCGCATCTCATTTTTCTCGTTTTGCATCTTTTTTCTCATTTTGTATCCTGTTTTCCTCATTTTGCATCTCGTTTTTCTCTTATTTGGCATCTTGTTTGTCTCATTTTGCAATTTGTTTTTCTGATTTTACATCTCATTTTTCTCATTTTTATTTTGTTTTTCTCATTTTGCATCTTGTTTTTCTAATTTTTCATCTCGATCTTCTCGTGTTGCATCTTATTTTTCTCATTTTTCATACCATTTTTCTGATTTTGTACCTTGTTTTTCTCATTTTGCAACTCAGTTTTCTATTTTCTATTTTTTTTCTCATTTTTGATCTTGTTCTCATTTTGCATATGGTTTTTCTAATTTTATGTTTTGTTTTTCTCATTTTGCATCCTGTTTTTCTCGTTTTGCATCTCATTCTTCTCATTTTTGCATCTTATTTTTCTTCATTTTTATCTAGTTTTTCAGATTTTTCTTCTCATTTTTCTCATTTTGTGTCTCCTTTTTCTCAGAATGATGGAAATCAGAGAAACTGTTGAATTTCTTCGATTATTTAATTGAGAAAAATCTCCTCTCCGCTCTGTGGAAACGTTGCCTGTAGTTCAGCAGAAAAGTCTCTCATTTTTTGTCATGTTATCGTTTGTTACAGCAGAGTCACAAATAGCTTCACGGTTTGGTTGAAGAGCTCAGAATTATTCGGTTTTTACAGAATGTCTTTGTGTAAACTGTTTATTTTTTAGTGAATTTTTAAATTAGTCGTGTCGACTAAAGTGATTTTAAAGAAAAAGCACAACTATGACTAGAAGAATATTTTTCTTAGGTGGAATTATTAGATGTTAAGACATTTTTTTTATCTTACAGAAACTGAAAAAAACTGGAATAAGCTTCTTTTTTTTCAGATGTCCACATGACACCAACACTGGTTAAAAAAATATGGATTTACATGTTATAGATATTTTATCACATATAAAATACAGTAAATTATGATGAAATGTCATGATTTTAGGCTGAGATTTGGCTAATTTTTTAAATGGAACTAGAAGTCACAGATGAGTAGTTCAAGGACTGTTGGGAAAATAGACAGTTTGAAGATTTTTTTCTGTTTTTACACTTTCCAATTCTGATAAACGATTTATTTTTGCAGATTTTTTATTAAAATGAGACAGGTATACTACAGAAATTTGATCAAATATCACAACTTTAGTCTAGATTTGGTTCATTTGGTTTGGAGTACCTCAAGGGAAATTAAAAACCTGAGAAATCTTCCTGTTTTTAAAGTTTCTAGTTTTGATAAACAATTTATTTTTGTTAATTTCTTTTTAAATGAGACGTATAAAATACAGAAATTTTAGGCTTAGATTTGGTTAATTTTTTAAATGGAACTGGAAGTCATAGATGAGTAGTTTGAGGACTGTTAGAAAATTAAAAATTTGAGGACTTTTTCAGTTAATGCAGTTTCCAGTTCTAATAAATTGTTTATTTTTGGCGATTTTTAAAAAAATGAGACAATTAAAATACAGAAATTTTGTCTTAGATTTTGTTCATTTTCCAGATAAATCCCAGATGAGTAGTTCAAGGAAAATCTAAAATCTGAGAATTTTTTTAGTTTTTCCAGTCTCCAGTTCTCATAAATTGTGTATTTTACTGATTTTTTAAAGATAACCTGTTCTGGGGTTGTGAGGGTTAAACCAGGTGATGCTGTTGTTTCATCGACGACCTGTCAGAGTAAAAGCTTTCCGTCTCTAATGCGTCTGATAAAAGCCTGGAGGCGGCGACTGGGAATCCGTTCAGGCACATTCCAGAGTCAGAAACACTCCCAGCTCCAGAAACGCCGCTGCTGATTTTGCAGACTCAATAAATTCATATATATTATTATTATATTTTAATATTTTACAGAATCAATAAACTGTTTTAAACATTAAATGACATTTTAATGTGAGCAGAAGAACTGAAACTCAGCCTGACGTGACTCTAAACTAGCAAAAACTAGGATTATTTTACAGATATCTGCAGTAAAATAAAGGAAAATTTAAGGCTATTATAGATTATTATGAAGGAAAATTAAGAAAAAATTCTGTCAGTTGGTATTTTATGTATTTTCCCAGTTTTGTTGAATTACAGATTTAAAAAATCAAATTAATTTACATGATAACTGCATGTAAATACATTTTAAAACTTATTTTTTAGGTTTTCCTTTTTTAATTAAATTACACTTTTTTAAAATAGAAAAAAACTGTGAAAAAATTGAAATTTAATCACTAGAAAAAAATAAATGTACTTGTTGACTCTAAAAATAAAATAAAATAAAATAAAATAAAAATCAGGCCACAATCAGTAATTAGTTCTTTTATAACATTTGATTGCATTGTTTTTTTACTATATTTAAATCAGCAAAAAATATAATTATTTTCCAAATATTTGCAGTCACTGAACGAAAAAATATGTATATTACGAATGTAAAAAATGGTAAATAATATTTTCTAGATTTTCTCTGTTTTGCTAAATTACAGATAATATCTATTAAAATCACAGAAAAAAATACATTTTTTTTGGATTTTGGTTGGGGTTTTTTTTTTGGTTAATTTTTTTGTGAATGTTCTTAAAGAAAATATTTGAAGTTTTACTGATATATATGTAATCACTTTAGATATTCTTAGGATTGTTTTGGAAGATTTTTACATAGTTTTTGAAAATATTTACAAGAATTTTCTGGCCACATTTGGGGGATTTTTTAAAAATAAAACTTTTAAGGGTAACTTTTAAGGAATTATTAGAATTTTCTTCCTAAAGGTTTTGCAAATTTTCAGAAATTTAGGGAATTTTTTTGCTGAATTTTTGGATTTTTTTCAGACAAGTAAACAATATTTTTTGGTGCCCATAAATGAGGACAACAGGAGGGTTAAATATGAGCAGAAGAACATAAACTCACCCTGACGTGACTCCTCCGCTTCTCCATCATAGCTTCAGTTAGCAGAGCTTCATCTCCAGCCTCCAGAGAACCGCCAGAACCTCCAGAATCTCCAGAACTTCCAGCATCTACAGCCCCTCCAGCCTCCAGAGAACCTCCAGAACCTCCAGCATCTAAAGCCCCTCCAGCTCCTCCAGCCTCCTGGTTCTGCCGGACCGACCGGTTGGGAGAATCCTCCAGAGAGCTGCCGGACGCAGCAGCTCTGCGGTCGGTTCTGTAGCCGCTGCTCTTCTCTCTGACGGGTCTAAGCACCACGGAGACTCGGACCGGGCCGGCCGTCGGCCTTTTAGCTCCATCAGCTGCTTCCTGCTTCCTGGACACCACTCGCCTCGTATCGACTGGAGCCGCTCTGGTCTGCTGAGGAGGAGACGGAGAACAGGAAGTAAAGCCAGCCGCTAGGAAGAAAATAAAGCTTTGACCTAAACTAATGTTCTGGAACTGAACATATCTAGAAGCATGAGGACCTGAATGTTTAAAATGAAACAACAAACCAGCAACATGCTTCAAGATAACACATCGGTTCTCTCAAATTACTCAAAATGTGTTCAAAATGGCCCAAAGTCACATAAAAATTCTTCAAAATTACCCAATAATCGTTCAGATTTACACAGAAATCGTCAAAAAAGCTTCTGAAATGGAACAAAAGCTGTCAGAAATCATACAAATCTGTCCAAAATGTGTCCCTAATGACAAGAAGAACTTTTAAAATTACTCAAAGATTGTCTAAAATGACTTGAATATCGTCCTAAAGGCGGTAATGTTTCCCAGAACTCAGATGTGTTTCTCCTCCTAAATGTCATGGTTCTATCTGGTGGACTGATGACGTTCTGAGGCTCAGAAATGATGGAAAAAGTCCATTAAAAAGTGATAAATCTGGACCCACTTCTATGGACTTCAAGGACCTGGAACGTTCTAAGTGAGACTAAACTTAAAAACTGGAAGCAGGAAAGGAGAATGTCCCCTGGAGAAAGTTCTAGAGTAGACCTACCGACAACTATAGAAAGTTCTAGAGTAGACCTACCAACAACTGGAGAAAGTTCTGGAGTAGATCTACTGACAACTGGAGAAAGTTCTAGAGTAGATCTACCGACAACTATAGAAAGTTCTAGAGTAGACCTACCAACAACTATAGAAAGTTCTAGAGTAGACCTACCAACAACTGGAGAAAGTTCTAGAGTAGACCTACCGACAACTGGACAGTTGTCGGTAGGTCTACTCTAGAACTTTCTCCAGGAGATGTTCTCCTCTATGGACTTCAAGGACCTGGAACTCTGGAAATATTCCCAGTATGACGGTAGAACTCTGATCATTGATAAAGTTGCTGGAGATGAAGAACCAGAAGGTTCTGTGGAGGTTCTGCTGGTTTTAGTATTTCAGGTTCTCGGTACCTGACTCGGTGGTTTCGGTGGCGACTGGTTGGATCGTGAGCCGACTCTGGTTCTGACCGTCTTCAGGTCCAGTTTAGAGACTCTCTGACTGAAGGCCGGATTTGCGCCGGTGGTTTTGGTTTTAGCTGCTGGCTTGGTCGGTGCTGCAGGAAGTGTAATCTGGGTGCTTTCAATCAGGTCCTCAGATGGGGGACTCTGGGTCTCCTCGGGTGGAACCGGGTTCTGCTCGCTGATGGAGCTGCAGACGGACAAAAACAGCGCCTCTTCGTCGTCGTCGTCGTCAGCAGGGACCTCGGTGGCGTCTGAGTCTGGAGTCAAGGAGTCGTCGTTGCCGTGGCTACCGGTGCTGGTCGTCAGGGACAGCGTCAGGTTGTCGTTCCAGGCGTCTCTCCGGAATTCGTCGGCGTCCAGGTAGACCGACACCGAGTTGTCGTTGGACTCAGTTTTTCCCGTCGAAACGTCGTCCTCCGGGTCGTCGTCCTGCGGCAGCCATCTTGAAATGACAACGGCGTCGGCGTCGGTCACCATGGTCGTCAGGGTAACCTCCAGCAGGTCGTAGTCCGGCGGACCGTCGGCGCCGCTCAGGCCACGGATCGACTCCGGCGAGGAAGAGGACGAGGAGGAGGAGACGGGGAAGGCGTTCCCGTTGAGGTCGGAGCGAAGAGGAAGCTTCATGTTGAAACCGTCAGAAACACTCATCGCTCAGAGCTGGAAGGAGAACCGACCCAGAAACGCTGCAGAGCTCCTAAAAACAATCATCCTGTCCATGGCAGAACCTCGGTTCTCCATCAATGTCCAGATTTACAGGACTCTGCAAGAAGAAACGGACATTTAAAGGGTTTTAGTCACAAAAACTGCAAAGAAAACGAAGAAACGCTTTAAAAAAAAAAGTTTGAACTATTTACTGAGATTTTACAGACATTTCCTGTTTGGTTAAATTAAAGATAATGTCTGGAAAAACTACAACAAGAGACAAACAAGCAGCAACGCAGAACATCAAAATAAACACACTGGAAAAAAATGCTCCTCTCAAAACAAGAAAAAAAACTCCTTTCAAGGAACTTTTACCTTGAAATAAGTGAAAAAATCTGCCAATAGAACAATTGAAAAATGGCTTGGTAAGATTTCTTGGCATAAGATATATTTAGAATGTATATATTTATTCATTTAGCTTTATAGATTGATTGTAGAAGACGTTTATCTATTTTTTTTCAGAGGAATGCTGCCCCCTGCTGGATGTTTGACTGCTGCTACACTCCTTTAAACCTTTTAAACCGTTTATCTACCATAAACTACCCAGTGGTGGGTTTAATATCTGAGAACATGATCAGAGCTGACAGCTGTCGGTTAATAAAAGAATAAAAGTGGAACGAGGACGAGGACAAGCAGCTAAATAAAGAAGAACCAGGACGACTGTGGCCCACTGATGAGTCTCTGATGATCAGCTGGAGGCTTCATCTGCTCACGAAACTCAGTGAAAAGGAAACCTGCAGCTTTCTGTTCTTCAGAGAATCTAGAAATCCACATTTTTAACTCCATGTGTGACATTTCACCCAGAAATAAAGAAACAAACAGAACAAAGAAAATAAAGTTCCTCCAATATTCTACAGAAATTCTAACAAACCAACAACATTCAACACGTTTCCTCAGCTGTTATCGACACTCGAAGAATAAAAAGACAATGCTACAACCTGCAGATATTTATTCACTATTATAAACACTGCCTGCAGTTCAGCTGAAAACTCTGAGTTTTAATCACACGACTGCTGGTCAAAGCTGAGTCTTTAATGGCTTCCTGGTCGAGGAGGTCAGAAGTTTTAGTTTTTTACAGAATCTAGTTGAAGAAAACACGTATTTTAGGAGGAATTTTTACATTCTGAAACATTTGTTTTTTTTTAACAAATGCAGACAAATTTATGCCATTTTAGACAATTCTGAGTCATTTTATATGAATTTGTGTAATTTCAGGCAGTTTTTAAGTCATTTTTGACCATTTTTACACTCAATTTGCACAAGTTTATTTTGAAGCATTTTACATAATTTTAAAACAATTGTACACAGATTTATTTTTTCAACAATTTTTAAGTAACTTTATGAGAATTCATGCAATTCCAGACAGTCTGAGCCATTTTGACCATTTTTATACTGATTTTGAACACTTTTACGTCATTTGAGACACATTTTGAGCCATTTTGAATGTGAATAATCACAACTGTATACAGATGTTTCACAATGCTGAATGAATCTCCAACAACGTGCTTCTCTGTTCACTGTTTTTTTTAGACATTTTAGACAGTTTTAAAGTCATTTTTGCACAAGTTTATGTAATTTTGAACAAATTTTGAAGTATTTTGAATATTTTTTTTAAATAATTGTGGACAGGTTTATGCCATTTTAGACAATTTTGAGTCATTTTAAGTGATTCCTTGTAATTTCAGACAGTTTTTGAGTCATTTTTATACAGATTTTCCACAAGTTTATGTCACATTGGACACATTTTGAGCCATTTTGAATGTGAATAATCACAGCTGTAGAAAGAGTCGGTCCAGGAGGGAAGAAGCTTCTTTTTCTTTCTAGAAAGTGTGAATTTTTGAATTCGGCATAAGAACAAAAGCTAAAAGTTTGATGATTTTTTCTGTTTTGACCATTTCTTGTTCTGATAAATGGTGTCATTTTGGTGATTTTTTTTAAAATAAAGCATGTTCATTCTGAACAAACAGACCAGTGGTTGGACTAAAAGATAAAATAAAACCCAGACGGTCGTCTATAAACAGCTACCTGATCCCCTCAGTCCACCTGAATAATGGATGAGTTCAGGTCAATTGGAGGTTTTATTACTAGAGGTTCTGTTTAACAAGCAGAAATTCAACACGACTCTTTATCCTCTTCACCTGGACCAGATTCCATAGACCTGCCTGAAAATAAGAGAATAAATCAGCTGCAGAAGCCAAACATTAACCAGAGACTGAAGGTTCAGTTTAACTTGTTAAATATTCATCAGAAGAAACACAGAGTCACCATCAGAAACTAAATACAGAAAAAAAACACAACCGGATCACAGACGTTTCTGCTCATTTTTTAAAATTCTATGAGCAATGGGACACACACAGAACATCAACAAGGAAACACTAAACGACCACAAAGAGACACAAAATGAACACAAAGACACACAAAACAACCACAAAGAAACACAAAAAACCACAAAGAGACACCAAACAACCACAAATAAACACAAAACAACCACACAGAGACACAAAACAATCACAAACAGACAAAACAACCACAAAGACACACAAAAGAACCACAAAGAAACACAAAACAACCACAAAGACACACAAAACAACCACAAAGAGACACAACACAACCACAAAGAGACACAAAACAACCACAAAGAGACACAACACGACCACTAAGAGACACAAAACAACCACAAAGAGACACAAAACAACCACAGAGACACAAAAAGACTACAGAGACACAAAACAACCACAAACACAAACAAAACAACCACAAACACACACAAAACAATCACAAAGAGACACGTCAGTGTTTTTTGGACTATGTAACTCATGCGCCGATACCCAAAACCCAACAGGAAGTCGGCCATTTTGAGTTATGATTCATATTTCGGACAATTGTTTGTCATTTTTGGATATTTTTTAAAAGCTATAAACTCGAACAGGGTAACCACGACAGAACTCAAATTTGTCCAAGATGTACTCCAGTCATGGGTGATCAAAAGTTATCAAAATACGTCACAAAAGTCTGAGGGCGTGGCCATGGTGACTAGCGGAATGCGACCATTTTGGATGTCTTGCCATCAAACAGGAATAGATTCATAACAAGCCACTACGTGCTCCATTCTGCCTCAAACTTTACATGTATGATCACAGTCCTGCCCTCATCACATCCATCTGTTGTTTTTTGTAGTTTTTGTTTAGTTGCTGTTTTCTGACTATCGGCTGAAGTGTCCTTTAGTTTTTTAGTTGTAGTTTTTTGTTGTATCATTTTCAGCTACGATTGTCAGCTGTGATTTTCTGACATTTTCACTCTGTTTTTCACACATTTTAAGGCATTTTCTGATGTTTTCAGTCGCTGTTTTCTGTCATTTTCATTCAGAGTTTTGACAATTTCAGTCACTGTTTATTGATGTTTTTAGTGTCTACTTTCTGTTGTTTTTTGTAGTTTTTATTCAACATTTTCTGACATTTTCATTCTGTGTTTTCACACATTTTACTGGAAAAGGTGAATTTTTTAATAATTAGCCCATAAACTCTCCTTTCTCTGAGCCTCAGAAGGGAACCCCGGCAGATTTATACCAACATGTGACTTTTCCTTAGAAAATCTGCAGAGCTACGTTTCTTTACAATGCTTTCTTCCCTTTAAACAAACTGTTCAGTGACACTAAAAAGAGTCCGAATCACCTCAACATGAACAGAACCTGGTTTCTTTAAAGAACCTCCGTCTGTTCCTCGTTACCTAATCGGCCTCCTAGGTTTCTGTTCAGGAGGAGGTTTTCCTTCCTCGTAAACATTCAACCAGTTCATCGTTTATTACGTAAAGACGACGGAGTGGAAATTACCTCGTAACACAACTGATGCTGGAAAACGTTCCACTCTGGAATCTCTCTTCTTGTTTTTCCTCCTCTTATCTGAGGCCTCGTTCAGGGAAAACTTATCTGGCTGTCAGGAGACGAATATTAGAAACTTTTATTTTTAGTTTTCAACCGCTGGAGCAAAAGTTCTTCTTCTGTTAATGTTTGAGTTCTGTTAAAGAGAAACTAAGGTCATAAACTCCAGCACTGGACGACTGAAAACACCTGGAAACGACAGAAAACAATGACTGAAATCATCAGATAACAGAGAATAAAAACTACAGAAAACAACAGAAAGTGGTGACTAGAAACACCAAAAAACTGTGACTGAAATAGTCAAATTCTGAATGAAAATGACAGAAAAGAGCAACTAAAACTGTCTGAAAACAGCAACTGAAATCGTCAGATAATGTTGAATAAAAACTACAAGAAACAACAGAAACTAAAAAGAGACTACAAACATAAAAAACTGTGACTGAAAATGTCAAAACTCTGAATGACAATGTCAAAAAACAGTGACTGAAATTGTCATAAAATGGTGGCTGAAATTGCCTGAGAAGAACAACGGAAAATATCAGAAAACAGCAGCTGAAAATGACAGAAAACCTGAAAACAGCGACTAAAACTGTCAGAAAACGATTAAAAATGACAGAACAACTAAAAACAGTGACTGAAAACACCAGAAAATGGCTGAAATTGTCAGAAACAGTGACTGAAAACGTGTGAAAACAAGTTTAAAAGGTTTTATTTTCAGTTTCTGATCACTGGAGCAGAAGGTTTCTTTGTTTTTAACCTCCAGGTCTGCAGGGAGAAAAGCTTTTTCTGGACTAACTGCAGATTTTCTCTGACTTTGTTCTGAATCTAATCCTCAACAACCCGACGCTCGGTGCCAGACGCAGCTGACGGCTCTACAGTCGCCTCCATTGTTCCAGCTGATTACTATGGGATTCACAGCCTGCTGCAAACTAACTACAGACTCACAGCTCCTGCTCTGGACAGAAAATCTAAAACTGAACGTGTTGGACGGCACGAGACGAAGAGTTCAGAGACTCTGGTCTGGTTTTATCTGAGGACGGTTAAAAACAAACTAAGGTCATACACCCCAGAACTGGATGAAAGAAAACATCTGGAAATGACAGAAAACAGCGACTGACAATGTCAAAAACTTCCTTAAAATGTGTGAAAACACTGAGAGAAAATGTCAGAAAATCACAATCACAAAATCATAATAACAACCTGCACACACACCAACACACACACACGCTAACACACACCAACACACACACATGCTAACAGGCAGAATGAGTAGAGCTGCTTGTTTAGTGTCAGCGGTGACTCAGCGCTCTGCTGGTTGCCATGGTAACCCCTTCTGCTGTGTCGTGGTGTCTGCAGCAGGAAGCTCAGCTGACAGAGACACCAGCTGATAGCAGAACTTAAGGAAAGGTGAGCCACCGCATGCTAATGAGCTGCTAACAAGCTGCAAACAAGCTACAAACAAACTGCTCACAAGCTGCTAACAAGCTACAAACAAGCTACAAACAAACTGCTCACAAGCTGCTAACAAGCTGCTAACGAGCAGCTAATGAGCTGCTAACAAGCTACTAACAAGCTGCTAACGAGCTGCTAACGAGCAGCTAATGAGTTACTAACAAGCTACTAACAAGCTGCTAACGAGCTGCTAACAAGCTGCTAACAAGCTACTAACAAGCTGTGAACAAGCTGCTAACAGGCTGCTAATAAACTACTAACAAGCTGCTAACAAGCTACTAACAAGCTGCTAACGAGCTACTAAGATGCTGCTAACAAGCTACTAATGAGCTGCTAACAAGCTACTAACAAACTGCTAACAAGCTGCTAACAAGCTACTATAGAGCTATTAACAAGCTGCTATGAGTTGTTTTCTGTCGTTTTTTTAGCTGCTGTTTCCATCATTTTCACTTGTGAGGATCGGAAACTGTCAAGACGAATCACTGCAGGAACGAAGCCTCAGATTAATGAAATGATCCCAGAGGTTCTGGAAGCACAAACTGGCCCAGTTCCAGTCCAGTTAGAGCTCCAGTTATTCAGCCCACAGTGGATGGAGCCGTTATATAATCAGCTAACCGTCGTTCTGACAGCATCAACGGGTCGTTAGCTGGACACAGATCCGATCTGTTAGACGGATGGAGTCTATTAGGATTATAGCTCAGAGCTGATGCAGTTAATTAAAGAGTTTAAATAAGATGAACAGAAGACGGACACGTCTCTAAGAAAAATAAACAGTGGCTATGATGTTGCTGTTGTTCAACCAATCATAAGCTAGGTGGACTCATCACCATGGTAACCAGAAACAAAAAAAAAAGCTTAAAAAATGAACCATGTTCACCAGTTTCAGCAAAAACAAAAAAGAAAACTGCACTTCTGGATCAAATGTGAAGCTACGACGGACTTGGCTGCGTCAAATGACAGAAATTCAGAGTTTTCAGCTGAACTGCAGGAAGTGGAAACTGCAGAAAAACACGGAAGCCAGATAAAAATGCATCAGGTAAATATGTAGAGCCTCCATTTACACTCAGACTAAAGTGTTGGACGTGTTGATTCCAGTTTTTTTATTCAGTTTATGTAAAATGAATAATTAAAATTATAAGTTTTTTTCATTGAAACGGTCAGATTTAACCCAAATTTGGATGTTTTCCTAAAAAAGATAAAAGGTAATTTTGCATCTAAACTTAACTAAGTTTCTAACTAGAAGTTATTCTGATAAAAGTGTGATTTCTTTTTGTACTAAACTGAACCAAACAGCGTCTCAGAAAACTGCTTTGCTCCAAAATGTCAGAAACAACAAAGAAAAATAACAAAACAGCAGCTGGAAATGACAAAATAACTGAAAACGTCACAAAACGGTGGCTGAAAACGACTGAAAACGACAGAAACAAGCAGCTTGTTAGTAGCTTGTTAGCAGATTGCTAGCAGCTCATTAGCAGGTCATTAGTAGCTTGTTAGGAGCTTGTTAGTAGCTTGTTAGTAGCTTGTTAGCAGTTTGTTAGTAGCTTGTTAGCAGCTTGTTAGTAGCTTGTTAGCAGCTTGTTAGGAGCTTGTTAGTAGCTTGTTAGTACCTTGTTAGCAGCTTGTTAGGAGCTTGTTAGTAGCTTGTTAGTACCTTGTTAGCAGTTTGTTAGCAGCTTGTTAGGAGCTTGTTAGTAGCTTGTTAGTAGCTTGTTAGCAGTTTGTTAGCAGCTTGTTAGCAGCTTGTTAGCAGCTTGTTAGTAGCTTGTTAGCAGCTTGTTAGTAGCTTGTTAGTAGCTTGTTAGCAGCTTGTTAGTAGCTTGTTAGCAGCTTGTTTGCGGCTTGTTAGTAGCTCGTTAGCAGCTTGTTAGCAGCTTGTTAGCGGCTTGTTAACAACTGAAAACGACAGAAAAGAGAAATAAGAAAAACAACTGAAAACGACAGAAAGGCCATCGTTTTTTTTAATTCAACATTTTGTGACAATTTCAGTCACTGTTTTCTGTAATTTTTAGTTCCTGTTTCCTGACGTTTCTAGACACTGTTTTCTAACACTGCAGTTTTCAGTTGTGATTTTCTGACATTTTCAGTCAGTTTTTTTTAATGTTTTTAGTAGCTACTTTCTTCTGTTTTTTGTGTTTTTTATTCAACATTTTGTGACAATTTCAGTCACTGTTTTCTGTAATTTTTAGTTCCTGTTTCCTGTCGTTCTAGATGCTGTTTTCTAACACTGCAGTTTTCAGTTGTGATTTTCTGACATTTTCAGTCACTGTTTTTGTACATTTTTAGGCAATTTGTGACGATTTCAGTAGCTGTTTTCTGACATTTTTAGTTGTTTTCTGTCATTTTCATTCAGAGTTTTGACATTTTCAGTCACAGTTTTTTGGTGTTTTAGTCGCTGTTCAACATTTTCTGATGATTTTGGTCACTGTTTTCTGTTATTTCCTTTGTTGTTTCTGACATTTTTCAGAATCCCAGCTTCCTGGTTGGTTCTTGTTCTGCTTGGAACCAGTTTTCTGATTTCTGTTTCACACAAATGTGAAAATTTAGAAACAGGAGAAAAAGTGGGAATTAAAAGAAGTAAAAAGCCGAACGTGAGCTCTTTAAATCCAGGCTGAGCTGCAGAGCTGGAATGAAATCCAGAACCCAGGATCCGTCCTTACATGGGCAGGAATCAGTCCGTCGCAGTGCCGCAGGACTTTAGATTCCTGAACGCAGTGATAATAAAGATGAGGACTCAGTCTGCAGGACTTTAGGTTCCTGGACGGACCGATAATAGATTTCACCTTCACATCCTCCAGAATCTTAAATCATGTTTCCTCTTTATTCACCAGCGATGCTACACATCCATGAAATCCAGCAGCTAGTTTCACTTTTAAACCGCAGAACGTTTCAGGTGCAGCTCTGCTTTATTAGTTTAAACACACGGCTGGTAGGAACACTGGCAAAAAGATCTATAGAAATACAAAAAAATATGTTAAAAAATTGTAAAAACAATAGAAAAATAACAGCAAATGTGAAATAAATGATATTTTTACTGTAAAATAGTTATGTTTTAGTGACAAATTTGTGACAATTTGCTTTTTGACATAAGGGATAATTTAAAAAAAAAAACTGCTAATACATATACTTTATATACATATACTTTATATATATGTATATATATATATATATATATATATATATATACATATATACACACATATATATATATATATATACATATATACACATATATACACACATATATATATATATATATACATATATATATCTAAATGTATTATTATTATTGTTATTTTATTTATTATTTTATATATTATATCTCAAATTGTGATTTACTGTAACTAGTAAAAAATTATTTACTATTTTTCTCCTTAGTGTACATATTTTTTTTAAAATGTAAAATGTAAAATAAAGTGATTTTAGCTGATTTAAAGACAGTAAAACTATTTACTTTTAATGATCTCGTATGTCAGAATACTAACAGTTGATGTGGACGTTATGCTCAGTTTTTGTGTAAATTAACATTTTTTTGGGTGATTTTTATGAAATATCTGCAATTCAGTTTTAATTCATCAAAAAAAATAAAATTGTAATTTGATGTAGCTGGTTAAAAAAAAATTCCCGTTTTTTAATCCTTTATTTTATAATTTTAAAAAACATCAATCGTTAATATCACGACATTTTAATATCTGTAAAATAATATTTTTTTCTGATTTAAATCAATCAAACGTCACAAAAGAATAAATGACCATTTATAAAATTACAGATTCTTAATGTTGACATTATTTACGTTTAAAATGTAAATTATTAAAATTTTCTGTGATTATCTGTAATTTAACTAAACAAGAAAAAGCTGTAAAATCACTGAATAGTTCAAATAAATTCCAGCTAAAAGTTATTTATATTTTTACAGTGTATATTAAATAAAATACATTTACTATTGATTATTTATTATTATATTATTTTAGCTCCTGAACAAATCTAAAAAAAATAATAAACTAGAGTCAAAGAAAATAAGTTTCAAATGACTCCAGGTGCTGCAGATGTTTTACTACAAGTTAGAGGGAAAAGAAGTTTTACTCCAAAGTACACACAGTACACAAAGTACATTTACTCTGCAAAAGTACTCTGACCCAGAACACACACTAAGAAGTACACAAACACACACTATGAAGTATAAACACACTATGAAGTCTAAATAGACACTATGAAGTACAAACACACACTATGAAGTATAAATACACACTATGAAGTACAAACACACACTATGAAGTACAAACACACGCTTTGAAGTACAAACACACAGTATGAAGTACAAACACACACTATGAAGTACACAAACACACACTATGAAGTATAAATACACACTACGAAGTACAAACACACACTATGAAGTACAAACACACACTATGAAGTATAAATACACACTATGAAGTACAAACACACACTATGAAATACACAGACACACTATGAAGTACACAAACACACATTATAGAGTATAAATACACACTATGAAGTACACAAACACACACTATGAAGTATAAACACACTATGAAGTCTAAATAGACACTATGAAGTACAAACACACACTATGAAGTATAAATACACACTATGAAGTACAAACACACACTATGAAGTACAAACACACGCTTTGAAGTACAAACACACAGTATGAAGTACAAACACACACTATGAAGTACACAAACACACACTATGAAGTATAAATACACACTACGAAGTACAAACACACACTATGAAGTACAAACACACACTATGAAGTATAAATACACACTATGAAGTACAAACACACACTATGAAATACACAAACACACTATGAAGTACACAAACACACATTATAGAGTATAAATACACACTATGAAGTACACAAACACACACTATGAAGTATAAACACACACTATGAAGTACACAAACACACACTATAGAGTATAAATACACACTATAGGTTATAAACACACACTATAGAGTACTACTACACACTATGAAGTAGTGATCTCAGTAGAACCGTGTCCTCAGCTCTGACTTACTCCAGGTGTTTCTTGTTTTCTGCTGCAGCTGCAACACAAACCGGATCCAAAGTAAACGTGAAATAAATCCTTTAGAAATCCCTCATGCTCAGAGATCCGTCCTCTCAGTGAGATCTGCAGCGATCTGCAGCGATCTGCACGTTCTGCTGTTGCATGTTATTCCATCAGAGAGAAGCAGGAGGAGGAGTCAGGAACCTCCCAGTTTGGTTCTGAAATACAACCATCCTGCTGAGGGGGTCTCAACTAAAGCCTCCATGTCCACTATAGAGTTTATAAAGTCCATAAAGTCCACATTTATCATCAGTCTGGAGTTTCTCCTAGAACTCTAAATTTATGATGGAACCATTGAAACATGAATCTTTATCACTAAAAACAATCATTTTGGTTCTTTCATAGATTATTAAAGGTCTTCTGGGTCATAAATACACAAACAGCAACTTGGATTATCAGTTTTGTTGATGTAGAAAGTTGTGTTGATTTAATTTATTTAGTTTCGTGACCTCTTAACTCCTCCTGAGTGATTCCAGTCAACTACAGCTGCTGACTCCTCTGATCCAGTTTAAATAGAACCATTAGATCCACTCATTAGACTCAAACACTACAGAGGGAAAGTCTGAGGAGCTCAGCAAAGATCTGAAGAAGAAAATCATTGACTTGAACTCAAAAGTTGCCCAAGTTGTTGCAAAAATTGCCCAAAATTGACTCAAAACAGCCTAAACTGACTGAAGAGACACCTACACGAACATAAATTCACTCAACAATTGTCCAAAGTGACTAAAAACCTGTCTACAATTATTAAAAACCTGCCCAAACCGGTGCAAAAATTGACCAAATTACCTCAAAAATTGCCCAAATTGACTCAAAAATAGTCCAAAGTGGCTGGAAAAATGTTTAAAAATATTCAGAAGTTGCCTGAGATGATGGAAAAATGGTCCAAATTGACTGAAACTTGGACTAAAATTAATAAAAACATTTGCCCAAATCGACCAAAGCTGTCAAATTGAGTAAAAATGGTCCAAACTGACTGATGGAGACAGCTACATTGACTCATAAATTCACTCAGCATGAGCTGAGAGGATCCATGAAGAAGGAAGTTCTTCCTCTTGTTCTGGACCAGGACTGGTTTTAGATGGTCTTGGACTATTTTAGGAGTAGTTTAGGTTTGGGTTTAGTTAGGTTTTACGCCTTTTTTAAAAAATGTTTTTTATGACCAGTCAAGGACCGGTTTCAGACTGCATCTTGGCCAGTTTTTGGACTTTTTTTAGGAGTAGTTTAGGTTTGGTTTTGGTTCCAATATTGTACTGGTTTTTGACTGGTTTAAGACTGGTTTCAGACTGTCTTGGGTGGGTCTTGGTCTTTTTTAGGAGTAACTGAGGTTTAGTTTTGGTCCCAGTTTTGCACAGGTTTTGGACTTTGTTCAGACTAGTTTACTGCTGGTTAAGGACTGTATTTTGGCCAGTTTATGGACTGGTTGTTGACTTTTTTAGGACTGGTCCCAGACTGTTTCTAAAACGGGTTTTGGTTTTGGATTGTTTTCAAACCGTATTTGGACTGGTTTATTACTGGTTTTTATGACTGTTAGGGACTGGTTTCAGACTGCATCTTGGCCAGTTTTTGGACTTTTTTTTGGAGTAGTTCAGGTTTGGTTTTGGTCCCGATTTTGCACTTTTGATAATCTTTTTTAGGACTGGTTTCAGACTGCCTTCTGCAGGGTCTTGGACTTTTTAAGGAGTAATGGTTTTTGGTTCCAGTTTTGTACTGGTTTTTGACTTTTTCGGACTAGTCTACTTGTGGTTAAGGACTGGTTTTAGACCGTCGTGAAAGGTCTTACACTTTTAAAACCCCAAGAACACCAAACCTACCATCAAGCATGGTGGTGGCAGTATCATGCTCTGTAGAACTGGAGCTTTCCACAAAGTAAATGGAATAATGAAGAAGGATGATCACCTCCATGTTCTTCAGGAAAACCTAAAATCATCAGCAGAAGGTTGATCTTGGACACAGTTGGATGTTTCAACCAGACAATGAGCCCAAACACACATCAGACGTGGTAAAGAAATGGTTCCATCAGGCTAGAATGAAGGTTCTAGACTGGTCTCCCCAAAGTCCAGACTTAGACCCATCAAGAACCTGAAGAACCAAGTCTGAAAAACCACTAATTTAGTGGAACAGCACCAATTCTGGTGCAGTTCCACTAAATTTGTTGTCTGTCTGTCTCAGATTTGAGTCAGTTAAATTGATAGTATAATGATACCACCACCTCCAGGCTTGACAGTAGGTATAGAGTCCAGAGGAGTCGAAGATAAACCAGAAGATTGAAACCAGAAGAACCCAACTGACGAGAAAATGGACAGATTTCACAAAATTTTAACATTTCTGTTTGTATATTTATATTTTTTAATATCTTTAATAAACGTGTAAAGGAACCAAACTAATGGTTGTGTGTTTGTGTGTCTGGTTGTGTTTGTTTGTGTGTGTTTGTGTGTCTGGTTGTGTTTGTTTTTGTGTGTCTGGTTGTGTTTGTTTTTGTGTGTTTGTGTGTCTGGTTGTGTTTGTGTGTCTGGTTGTGTTTGTTTTTGTGTGTCTGGTTGTGTTTGTTTTTGTGTGTTTGTGTGTCTGGTTGTGTTTGTGTGTCTGGTTGTGTTTATTTGTGTATGTCGGGTTGTGTCTGGTTGTGTCTGGTGTTTGTGTGTCCTCAGGTCCAGTGTGGGTTTCGTCTGGTTGTGTCTGGTTGTGTGTGTTTGTGTGTCTGGTTGTGTGTGTTTGTGTGTCTGGTTGTGTGTGTGTTTGTGTGTCTGGTTGTGTCTGGCTGTGTCTGTTTGTGTGTGTTTGTGTGTCTGGTTGTGTCTGGTTGTGTGTGTGTGTGTTTGTGTTTCTGATTGTGTCTGGTTGTGTGTGTGTTTCTGATTGTGTGTGTGTTTGTGTGTCCTCAGGTCCAGTGTGGGTTTCGTCTGGTTGTGTGTGGTTGTGTGTCTGGTTGTGTGTGTGTTTGTGCTTCTGGTTGTGTGTGTGTTTGTGCTTCTGGTTGTGTGTGTGTTTGTGTGTCTGGTTGTGTGTGTGTTTGTGTGTCTGGTTGTGTGTATGTGTGTTGGTGTGTCTGATTGTGTGTGTGTTTGTGTGTCTGGTTGTGTGTGTGTTTGTGTTTCTAGTTGTGTGTGTGTTTGTGTGTCTGGTTGTGTGCGTGTTTGTGTGTCTGGTTGTGTTTGTTTGTGTGTGTTTGTGTGTCCTCAGGTCCAGTGTGTGTTTGTGTGTCTGGTTGTGTCTGTGTGTGTTTGTGTGTCTGGTTGTGTGTGTGTGTGTTTGTGTGTCTGGCTGTGTTTGTTTGTATGTGTGTTTGTGTGTCCTCAGTTCCAGTGTGGGTTTGTGTGTCCTCAGGTCCAGTGTGGGTTTCATCTGTTTTCACCGAGCTGCAGTTTTCCAGGTAACTTAACCCCTCTCAGGCTCCACCCCCATTCTGACCCGTCCCACCGGATTGGCCGTTGCTAGGCAGCAGCAGGCCGCCCCTTGTTATTGGCTGCAGACTGAAGGAGGAGGAAGGAGTAATGGAAAAGAAATGTGATGTAGAGGAGCAGAGGCCAGAACTGTAGGATTTATAGAGATCTGGAAATATTTTATAGAAAAATCATGACTGAAAAAACATGGATTTAGTTTTTTTATTTCATTTTACAGATACCAGATAGGTCATTAAATCCCAAAAAAAGTTCTATATTTTCTTTGACAATAGGTGCGCCAATAAAATCACAGTATTTTACTGTATTTAAATCTGCTATTTTAAAAGAATATTTTACTCATAACTGCTGCTATTTTCACTATTTCTACAGATTTTCATCACTTTTAACCTTTCTGCACCCTTTTTTTCTGTTTGTTTTGCAGTATTAATAATTGCTGTCCAAACATACATCATAATCCTCCAACATTCTGCAGCCTGAAATCAAACCTGCTTTCCAAGGACAGAAGGACACTCTGGCCCTGATTCCTGGACTAATTCTGTCACTCAGCTGGGACAGTTTCCTGTCTGCTGGGTCTGTTTGACCTCTGGAGGACACATTATTAGGTTCTCCTTCAGACCTGAACTACTTCCTGTTTACCTGAAGGCATCTCAACCCCAATCAACCAATCAGCTTCCTGCTCAACAACAATCTCCCTAAATCTGACCTTAGAACATTTCACTTTCAGCGCAAGTCTGACCTGTATGAAGCCAAACTAGCAGATAGAATAGTCATGATGCTGCCACCGTGTTTCATGTCATGATGCTGCTACCACCATGCTTCACATCATGATGCTGCCACCACCGTGCTTCACATCATGATGCCGCCACCACCGTGTTTCACGTCATGATGCCGCCACCGTGCTTCATGTCATGATGCTGCTACCACCTTGCTTCACATCATGATGGCGCCACCACCGTGCTTCACATCATGATTCCACCACCGTGCTTCACGTCATGATGCCGCCACCACCGTATTTCATGTCATGATGCTGCCACCACCGTGCTTCACATCATGATGCCGCCACCACCGTGCTTCACATCATGATGCTGCCACCACCATGCTTCACATCATGATGCTGCCACCACCGTGCTTCATATCATGATGCCGCCACCACCATGCTTCACATCATGATGCTGCCACCACCGTGCTTCACATCATGATGCTGCCACCACCGTGCTTCATATCATGATGCCGCCACCACCATGCTTCACAATGGGGATGATGTCCAGCAAACATATCATCTAGTCTAATGGACCTAAAGCTCCATCCTGGTCTCCTCAGACCAGGTGTCTTCAGTGTCCCCACATGTCTTCTGGTGAACTCTAGTCCAGATTTAAGCTTGGAGCTTTTTCCATCATAGTCTTTCTCTTTGTCTCCATAAAGCTTTGACTGGTGAAGAACAGACAACAGTTGTTGGATGAAAAGTCTGAAGCTGGAACTCCTTCAGAGGAATCACAGGAGTCTTGGTGGCCTCCCTCTCTAGTCTCTCAGGTCTTGAGGACGTCCTGCTCTAGTCAGATTTATTCATGTTCCATCTTCCTTCCATTCTTTAATGATGGATTTAACTGGACTCAGAGTCTTCAGGAACTTTAAATGTTCTTTTATCGTCCTGACTGATGCTTTTCAACAACCTTTCCTCAGAGTTTCTTGGTTCTTCAGTCTTCAAGGTGTAGTTCTATCCAAAAGCTCTGATCCACCAGAGACTGGACCTTCCAGATTCAGGAGTTTTTATTCTACAACCACTGACCTCAGATCATCCATTAATTACTGATGATTTCTCAATGAGTCCCTTTTTTAGATCTTTGTTTTTAATCGTCTTTACTTTGTATCCGTCCAAACCCAAATCTGATTAATCATAATTCAATGTTGAAAAGCAATAAAAGGGTCAAACTTCCTAAAGGTGGTGAATCTTTTTCATCTCTAAGAGGAAACACGTCAGCATCGTTTTCTTTTTTCTCGTCTTTCTAACCGAACATGTTGGATGTTTGTCAGCAGCCTCCATCAGCGAGCAGAACATTTGAGTGGGAGGTGACAAAGTGGGTGAAGAGTTTCAGCTGTGAGAGAATAAAGAGTCCAGGCTGAATCACAGTTAGTGATCAGGACTGGATGCTGGTTGGGTTCCATGAAACTGGAGATGATGTCAGGACTGTCACTGATTAGTTCTGAACGCGCAGAATGTAACCACATCCAGAGTGTGGAGTGATTTAATCTGAGCTGCTTCTCTCTGCGCTGGAACTCCAGTCCAACTGGGATTCGATGCGCTGGTTGCGTAATTGAAGTGGGCACTTAGATGCCAGCGAGACCCTGGAGCCAAACCTCCTCAGAAACCCTCCATCATGGCTGACTGAGCATCCAGTGTCCCAGTAAAGCTGAAGGACCACCGAGGCTGAATGCACGTCTGGAAACGTTAAATCTTAGCTGCTGTCAGACATAAATCTACGGATATTTGGTTTCTCAACACGAGCCGACGATGGAACAACAATCTTCAGAAATATGAAAACTCTTTCAACATCAGTCTGACCTGAAGTTTAACTCAATATTTTAGCTCCAAGATTTCAGCAGAATTTGATTTCAAAACCGTGAAACGCATCATTTGCTCTAAAATATCTGAAATATCCAGAAAAATAAGACTTTCCACATCATGATGCTGCCACCACCATGCTTCACATCATGATGATACCATGCTTCACATCATAATGCTGCCACCACCGTGCTTGACATTATAATGCCGCCACCACCGTACTTCATATTATGACACTGCCACCACCGTGCTTCACCTAATGACGCTGCCTCCACCATGCTTCACATAATGATGCTGCCTCCACAGTGCTTCACATCATGATGCTATGATGATCTATGCTTTCTAAAAATCCTCATCAATACAGCTTTTTGTTGCTCTTTAATGGGATAAAAACAGAAAAAAATGTAGATTATTGCTAAAAAAAAAAAAAAAAAAGGCAGACTGCAGTAAACTTTGTGGCAGGTGCATCATTGTGTGGGTTTTCCGAGGAGACTCACCTGGATTCTGGTACATTTAAACCATCTGTGGCTCATTAACTGAGTTTTAAATGATTCCTGCCTTCAGTGGGACGTTTAGATTTATTAATATGAACTGGAGGCTTCATGCAAACTGCTTTAATTAATTCGCCACTTTTACAAAATCTGCTTTAAATTTTTAAACACTTCTTTATTTGACACTTTGTCCTTAAATCTTTGAATCCGAATGTTTTTCTTTCATTTTTATCATTTTAAAGTTCCATTTAAACCACTTTGAATCGCGTGTATGTGTGAAACATAGAATAAAAACTAACCTCCTTGTTCATTGTTTGGTGGAGCTTCAGTCCTGATTTACGTTAATCTTTAAATCCTCTATAGGCCAACTTAACCTGCTCACTACTTTATAGTTTTTAGCGGGTGTTTTTCCACAGAAAAACATTAAAAAGGAAAAAAAAATCCTCCTGATGCATGTTCTTATTTTACTGCACAACTAAATTCTCATCTTGTTTATAACATCCATCCATCCATTCATTATCTATACACCGCTTAATCCTCACTAGGGTCGCGGGGGGGGCTGGAGCCTATCCCAGCTGACTCAGGCGAAGGCAGGGGACACCCTAGACAGGTCACCAGTCTGTCGCAGGGCTACATACAAAGACAAACAAGCACTCACACATTCACACCTACGGACAATTTAGAATGATCAATTAACCTCAGCTTGTTTTTGGACTGTGGGAGGAAGCCGGAGTACCCGGAGAGAACCCACGCATGCACAGGGAGAACATGCAAACTCCATGCAGAAAGATCCTGGGAAAGCCGGGACGCGAACCAGGGACCTTCTTGCTGCAAGGCGAAAGTGCTAACCACTACACCACTGTGCAGCCCCCTTGTTTATAACATTTTTATTCAATTTATTTCATTTTTCTGCTCATATAATGTAAAAAGGAGCTCACAAACGTGCATTAATCTCCAAGAAAAACAGCGTTAAAGGTTTAAGGAAAGCTCAGAAAATCACATGCTGCAGCTCAGAGGAGAAAAATGTCAAACTTTTAACTTTAATGTGAGTAAAAATGAACTTTACTAAAACACAAACATCACAAACTGTTTCCAGTCTGACTTCCATGATGCTGAAACGTCTCCTCGATCTGAAACCATTAAAACTACAAGTGTTTTTCTGTGTTTTCTTCAGAGCAGAACTAACAAACAATAATCTGATTCACTTCTGGTCTTTTGAATAAAAAGCTGCAGCTTTAAGGAACACGTGGGTTGAAGAAGTCTGAAGCTCTGAAAGCAGGAAAATCTCCGAGGACAGAGACGAAGCAGACAGAATTATTTCACAGATCAGAGACGAGGAAGGAAACAGAACGTCTGTCAGACTGTAACAGGCTTCTGTTCAGAGGCGATGAGTAGAAACTCAAGAGGACACATTTAGTCCAACGTTAAGACTCCAAATATTTCTAAATTCTGATGTAGAGAAACTTCCCTGGAGTAAATTACTGTAAAAATGAACTCTAACAGCAGCAATGTGGTTTCACAAAATAAAAAACTGATAAAAACTGTTTTCAGAGCCAAAAATAAGAAGAACAACAGTAAAAAGACAGAAAACAACAGAAACGAGACAAAACTGTAAAAAACAACACACAAACACAAGACACTGTTTCCACGGTAACGTCTGTTCAGCGTCAGCAGACAGTATATTCTGTTATCAGCTGAAGGAAAACGTGGAGATAAACGGAGCTGAAGTCACTGATAGTCATTCTGTGAGAACTCAGTGAGATTAGAGTAGGTCAGCTGCTGGACCATCTGAGAACCTGATTAAACTTCCTGGGAAAGATCTTAAGCATCTCAAACTGACATCTCATAAACCAGTTAAACCAGTTTAAACCAATTAAACCTATTTAAACCACCAAATACACCACTTTAGCTAACAAATACGCCAGCTAACACTAACTAAACCAGTTTAAACCACCAAATACACCAGTTTAAACCAATGAAACCAGTTTAAACTACAAATTAAATCAGTTATACCAATTAAACCAGTTTAAACCATAAATTAAACCAGTTTAAACCAATTAAACCAGGTTAAACCACCAAATACACCAGTTTAAACCAATTATGTCCATTTTTTAGCTGAAATTTCAATATTTTCAGCATTTTTCACCCAGTGGAAACTCCCAATAAATCTTTCGTGAGTTAGAAATTGAACAAGATGCCACTTTAGACATATGTCTTCTAGTATACATCCTAGAGTCAAATACTAGCATTTACAACATGTTTTACTTTATTTGTCCATTTCATTTTATTTATTTCTACTAAAATGACGACTCCTCTCCTTCTTCTTCATAACATTTACATTTTAATTAAACATTTTTACCCTCTATTTTCTTTTAAGCTAAATTACAGAATACAGAATCACAGAAAAATAAGTTTTAATTGAACTGTAAATATTGTCCACATCAAAAATCTGTCTGTCTGTAAAATTCAATTTTTCACTGGATTTAAATCTGTTTAAATGTTGTAGTTTTACATATATTTCATATTTAGAAACAGTCAAACCAGAACAGTGAGCTGAAAAAGGCTAAAAGCTCGTCAGAGTGTTTATTTTCATATTAATATCATGTGATTAGAGGTTTATATTTATTCTTATTCACTGGGAGTTCCCTGAAAACAACAGATCTGCTTCAACCTGCTAACAATCATTATGGGTTCGGTCCCAACGCTGCCGTTTTAATCCTGAGAATAAAAACCTCCATCAATCACCACAACGTTCGGTTAATCCACCAACATGTCCAGACACGTCCTGCTTCACCGATCTCACACAAAAAAACGCTTTAACAAGAACAAACCCACTCAACAAAACCATCCAACACAAACCCTGCTGAGGTTTTTCCTTCAAAAACTGGATTGAAATGTAGTTTTAACTCTCAAAAGCAGGAATTCAAAATGTTAAACAAAGAGTTTGATGAACTTTTACAGCAGAAACGAAATATTTATGATTATATACACTCAATTATCTGTAGCACAGACAGAAAATCCAACAAGAAAACACAGAAACAAGCTTTTATTTGTCGCCTAAAATATCAGAAATAAGTTTTTACTGTTGGGAAACTTGAAAGTTTATGAAGAAAAAATCTGTTCTGAAGTTCTCCACCTGCTGCAACTTCACAAACTGAAATGTACCAGCTTAAACCAATTAAACCAGTTTAAACCACCAAACACACCAGTTTAAACCACAGAATACACCAGTTTAAACCACAGAATACACCAGTTTAATCCAATTAAACCAGTCTAAATCAATTAAACCAACAGATAAACCAGTTCAAACCATTTAAACCAGTTTAAACCACCAAATAAAGCAGCTTAAACCAAATAATACACCAGTTTGAACCACAAATTAAACCAGTTTTTGATTTTTGCACATTTTAACCCAAATTCAGTTAAATTTTATTTTGATTTATTTGGTAATTTGGTGCCATTTTCATGTTTTATCTCATTACAGCATCAAGTCTTCTGAGTTTAATGAACCTAAAGCATCTTTTTTCTGCCTGACATTGAGTTTCTTTAGACTTACTGAATCAAACTCCCCGTCCGACCTGCAAAAACATGCACTGCAGCAGCAATAAGGAATTCCAGACATGCATCAGCCTCTAAGGTGAACAAGAAGCTGCAGTGACTGAATTAAATCAATAAATACACCAGTTTAAACCAAAAATACACCAGTTTAAACTAACAAATTCACCAATTTAACCCAATGAAACCAGTTTAAACCACCAAATAGACCAGTTTAAACTAAAAATACACCAGTTTAACTCCAAAATACACCAGTTTCAACCAATTAAACCAGTTTAACCCCAAAATACACAATTTTAAAACAAAAATACACCAGTTTAAACTAAATACACCAGTTTGACCCCAAGAAACACCAGTTTAACTCAAAAAACACCAGTCTAACCCCAAAATACACCAGTTTAATCCAAAATACACCAATTTAACCGAAAAATACATAGGTTTAAACCAATGAAACCAGTTTAAATCACCAAATACACCACTTTAAACCAATTAAACCTATTCAAACCACCAAGTACACCAGTTTACATTTGGATAGTTTGCCTTATATAGTAATTTCTGCACATTTTAACCCAATATCAGTTAAATGTAATCATTTTTTCTTAGTTATTATGTGTTTTGGTGCCATGATGCTGCTATAAGAGTCTATTTCCATGTTTTTTCTCATTACGCCATCAATTTTATCAACCTAAAGCGTCTTTTTTTCTGCCTGACATTGAGTTTCTTCAGAATTATTGAACCAAACTCCCCATCCGACCTGCGGAAACATGCACTGCAGCAGCAATAAGGAATTCCAGACATGCATCAGCTGCAGTGACTCAACAGACTCCACTTTATTAGCCTCAAACCAATCCTGACTTTAACTGTTTTTCAGCTCTGCAGCAAAAAAAAGAAAGAAAAAAAAAGTTGATCAACACAAACAAAGAAATCACGGCAGCAAGAATTCAGGATCTGAAACAGAAGAAGAAGAAGAAGAAGAAGAAGAAGAAGATGCAGCAGCAGCAGCTCGGAGTCTGTATTTAATCCTGCAGGACGACGCAGAGGACGACCTGTTATGTAACAGAGTGCTGCAGCAGCACAAACGTCCAGCAACACGTCACTGCACGGACACACAAACTACAACACACACATTACAACACACACACACCTGTCAGACCTGCAGGAGTCCATTCAGAAACACTGCTGCACGTGTGCACACACAAACACACAAAGCAAACCCTCCTCAGTCTGCACCTGACAACCTGAGAAACCTGTACAGGTGAGATCTAACGCAACACCTGACATGAACATGAAGCTACTGAGGCTCAGAATCTCTTCAGAAAAACGCTAAAATGTGAAACAATAAACTGTGCAAAATGCAAAAAAAAATAAAGAAATGTCATAGAGAAATAATCCAAGGTGCAAAAATGATGAGCAACAAATTTAAACTCTAAATATTGTGTGTCTATATATGTGTGTGTTATTATACATATATATATATACACATGCATGCACACACACTTACCAGACTATACTACATGAACACCCATTAGCTGTACGTGGAGTTCAGCATGTTGGATCCTCATGCAGCCAAACATTTAATAAAAGTGAAATAAACAATAAATTACATCAACGTCACCTTTTCAGGAAATGCGCTCATTTTGTACAGAAGGCGAAACTCCAAATCTTCAAACGAGCCATTTAAACGCCTCCTGGTCTTATGACATCCGAGCCGAATTAATTCCGAGAGCCTCAAGAATTCCCTCAAACACTTAAACCGTTCCTACCGAGTCTCCTTCCGGTCCCGGTGGCCGCTCCGACCTCAAAACGCCGCATTTTCCAACGGAGTTCTGCGCTCCGGGCTGAGGCTGCAGATTCTGGGCTCGTCGCTGCTGCAGCGGGACGAGCTGCGGACTCACGCACGGAGCAGGTGCACGATAATGAGCGGCTGCACGCGCACTTACTATCACCCGAATCCCCCGCGTGTGCGTGGATTTATCCCCCGGGAGGGAGGGAGGGTCACCTGCGGAGCTTCACCTGGACAAGCGTCTCCGGAGCTCAGATGATCCGCTGCAGTCTGAGTCACGACACACACACACACGCACGCACGCACGCACGCACGCACGCACGCACGCACACACACACACACACACACACACACACACACGCACGCACGCACGCACCTGTGGACACGCACAGCCAATCATCCTCCAGCCTGCTCACAGGTTCACGCACTATATTATCTGGCGGAGGAACACATGATGTCAGTCTACCAACACATTATTATTATATTATATATATTATATTATTGTTTATATTTTTAAATATTTTAATCTCATTTAATCCATGTAATGTCAATAAAGCTGCAGCCTGAAGCTCAATAAAGTATCTGTCTGTCTGTCTGTCTGTCTGTCTGTCTGTCTATCTATCTATCTATCTATCTATCTATCTATCTATCTATCTATCTATCTGTCTGTCTATCTGTCTGTCTATCTATCTATCTATCTATCTATCTATCTATCTATCTATCTATCTATCTATCTATCTGTCTGTCTATCTGTCTATCTATCTATCTATCTATCTATCTATCTATCTATCTATCTATCTGTCTGTCTGTCTATCTGTCTGTCTATCTATCTATCTATCTGTCTGTCTGTCTGTCTGTCTGTCTGTCTGTCTGTCTATCTGTCTGTCTATCTATCTATCTATCTATCTATCTATCTATCTGTCTATCTATCTGTCTATCTGTCTGTCTATCTATCTATCTATCTATGTAGTGAAAACAAATGCTGCAGTAAACTCAGCAGCTGCAGCTGGTGGTTTGATTTTTTGTGTAATTTTTGCATCTTCTTGTCTCTTTTTGTGTTGTTTTTGTCTTTTTATGTCATTTTTGTCTCTTTTTGTGTTTTTTGTCTTTTTCTGTTATTTTGTGTCTCTTTTTGTCATTTTTGTCTCTGTGTTATTTTTAGTCTCTTTTTGTGTCATTTTTCTCTTTTTGTGTTATTTTTGCCTTTTTTGTGTTATTTTTTATCTTTTTGTGTCATTTTTGTCTCTTTTTGTGTCATTTGTCTTTTTTGTGTCAATTTTGTCTCTTTTGTGTTATTTTTGCATCTTGTGTTATTTTTGCATCTTCTTGTGTCATTTTTGTCTCTTTTGTGTCGTTTTTGTCTCTTTTTGTCATTTTTGTCTCTTTTTGTGTCGTTTTCTCTATTTTTGTGTTGTTTTGGCATCTTGTATTTTTTTGTGTCATTTTTGTCAGTTTTTGTGTCATTTTTATCTCTTTTTGTGTCATTTTTGTCTCTTTTCGTGTTGTTTTTGTCTGTTTTTGTGTTGTTTTTGTCTGTTTTTGTGTCATTCTGCAGGATTTATTCAGACCTGCTGATGGAGATGCAGAGAATCTTACTTTTATTCTGGGTGTTTCTGCTCCGTTCAGCTGCTGATCCCGTGGATAAATGAAAGTTTGCAGCAGTTCACCTCAGATCACCTCCTCAGCTGAACATTCCTCCTCCAACACTGACATCTAGAGGAAACTTTATTTAAACACCGCAGAGGAACAATCTGAGTTAAAGTACTGAGACAGTATCAGAGTAAAAGTACTGCTAAAACACAGTATTTTACAGATATTTGCTGTCATTTGAAAGAAAATTTACAAATATTAAAGATTGAGGCATGGTTTTAATAATAAATTATTAAAAAATAAATGTAAACTATATTTAAAATTAAATTAAATGTACAATTTATAATAAATAAACAAATACATTTCTTCATATATTTATAGATAAATAAATAAAAAAAAATAAAAATGGAATTTTACTTTATTTCTCTTGTTTTTTTAAATTTCAGATAACTAGTAATATCACAGGAAAAAAAAACAATATACACGTATATAACGTTCACAAATAATAAAAAAAAACATTTCTTCCCAAACAGTATAATAGTAATTTATTCTTTTACAGTGTTTGACCATACAATTATACTTTAAAAATGTTTCTCTCTATTAAATCAACTATTTTTTATCAGATATCTGTTATTATTTGAATGAAAAATCTGTATATAAAATATAAAAAACAGTAAATATATTTGAAACTCTTATTTTACACTATTTTTGTTTTGTTAAATGACAGAAAATATAATGTAAACACACACAAAAAATATTTTCAAATGAACCATAAAAAATGCCAAAACTGTAAATAATGTCCACATCAAACAATCTGTCTTTTACGAATAATATCTATACTTTTTGGACACTGCCTTACTTATTTAAATATGCTAATAATATTGTTAATTTGCCGATATTTGTCATTATTTGATATTTTAAAAATGAGGTATATAAAGGACTGAAAGACAGTAAATACCTGTTTGACTAAATGACAGATTGTATCTAATAAAAATAACAGAAATAAAATAAAAGATTAATTCACAAGTTAATCACAAAAACCTATAAATGATGACCACATAAAATAATCTGTATTTTACACACACACACACACACACACACACACACACACACACACACACACACACACATATATGTACCACTGTTTTACTGTATTTGAGTCTCCTAATAATATCGTTAATTTACAGATATTTATCATTATTAGCAAATACTTTTTTGAACTTTTTTAATGCAGATTTTCCTTGTTTTCTGTTTGAGTAAAAGACAGACAATATCTAATTAAAAAAACTGAAAAAAATGTAATGTGTACATTTACAAAGACAAAACAATAAACAAAAACAGCCCTAAACTGTAAATAATATTCTCATAAAAAGTCTGTATTTTTACAAACAGTAAAATTACACTTTCTAAATTATTTTTAAATCAGCCAAAAATATCATTATTTTATAAATATTTACGGTTATATTTTTCAGTAAAATAAATGAAAACAAAATAAAATAAAATTGAATTAGATAAAATTAAATTAAATTGAATTAAATTTCTATTTACATGGTTTACGGTGTAATGGCTGCTCTACAGATTCTCACTGCGCAGCCGCAGTAGGTATCAGCAGCTCCGGTACCGTTACCGACTCAGCGGTCACAAACGGACGCTGTATCCCCGGTTTAACCGAGCTAAGGCGGAACACGGCGGGACGGACACCATGGAAGACGCCCCCCGGCAGCTCTGGAGCAGCAGCCGCGGAGAACACAGCTCGCTGGTCGCCACCGGACGGAGAGTTTAGCCGCTGATCACCGACCGTTCCTCCGCTTCCTCCATCTTGGCGCCAGTGATGGAGCACATCCGGACCCCCAAGGTAACGGCGCTCCACTCCCCGGGCTCCGGCTCTGGCGGCGGCTCGGTTAGTCTCATTTCCCCCCACATGTCGGCTCCTTTCCCCCTCTCTGTCTCCGGTCACATTCTGTCTCCATCCAGCCCCGGGGGACCTCCGGGGGAGGACGGTCGTTGGCGACTCCGTAACCCGGCTAGCAGCTCCCAGAGGCGGGGAAGCTCAGCGGAGTAGCCGCTAACAGAGCAGCACCGCGGCTAACGCTGTGTCCGATAATAGATGCAACCCTGATTAGCACCAAACACACCTGCTAAACACACCTGTTCTGTAGCCGTGATGCTCTAACACACCTGTTCTGTAGCCGTGATGCTCTAACACACCTGTTCTGTAGCTGTGATGATGCTGTAAAACACCTGTTCTGTAGCCGTGATGATGCTCTAACACACCTGTTCTGTAGCCGTGATGATGCTCTAACACACCTGTTCTGCAGCCCTGATGCTATAACACACCTGTTCTGCAGCCGTGATGCTATAACACACCTGTTCTGTAGCCGTGATGCTGTAACACACCTGTTCTGTAGCTGTGATGATGCTGTAACACACCTGTTCTGCAGCCCTGATGCTCTAACACACCTGTTCTGCAGCCCTGATGCTGTAACACACCTGTTCTGTAGCTGTGATGATGCTGTAACACACCTGTTCTGCAGCCGTGATGCTGTAACACACCTGTTCTGTAGCTGTGATGATGCTGTAACACACCTGTTCTGTAGCTGTAATGATGCTCTAACACACCTGTTCTGTAGCTGTGATGATGCTGTAACACACCTGTTCTGTAGCTGTGATGCTGTAACACACCTGTTCTGTAGCTGTGATGATGCTGTAACACACCTGTTCTGTAGCTGTGATGCTGTAACACACCTGTTCTGTAGCTGTGATGCTGTAACACACCTGTTCTGTAGCTGCCATGACTCAGCATCCTGTTTTCTCTTAAAAATTGCCTCGTCATGATCTGTTTGGAAACGAGGTCAGAGCAAAAATCTAAACACACCTGAGCTGCAGGAGTTTTTCACCATTTTCTGACATTTTATTGAACTAACAACTAACGGATTAATGGATAAGCAGCAAAATAGTTTTATAAATAACCAGTTTGAGTATTTTTTTAAATATAAAAAGTCTAAATTTTCTGATTTCAGCTTCCTAAAGGTGAATATTTTCAATGTTCTTTCCAGAAACTGAATATATTTGGGCAAAACAGGACATTTAAGGAAACTCAGATTCACTTTTTCCACCGTTTTGTCTGAGATGTTTGAGTTATTCCTGCTGGAGGAAGCTGTGGTCTGTTGTTGTGGTTAAATCAGCCACTCTCAGACTGATTCGGCATTTATTTCTGGGTTCCTTCAGGTGGAAAACGTCCGTCTGCTGGACCGGTCGTCGGGCCAGAGGAAGGCCAGCGTCGGGACGCTTTACCTCTCTGCAACACACACCATCTTTGTAGAGAACAACCCTGAGACACGCAAGGAGACCTGGGTAAGAACTGGAACTGAAATCAGTCCCTCATACATGTAAACCTCTAGACCAGGGGAGATAAACTTGCCTTAGTCCAGTTCCCAGTAACACCACAGCACAATAACCTATAAATAACCACAACTCCTAATGGTTCCTTTGTTTTAGTGCAGAAATGATCACATTTAAGGAATTATCTTTTTACTAAACATCATGAACAACCTGAAATTTATGAAGAAAAATAAATTCAGTTTCAGCAACATTCAGCCTCCGTTTATCATTTCCACATCACTACTTCCAGATCACAGAGTGTCTACAAAGGAACACAACATTTAGTCACCTGGAACTGAACCATAGAGGATTTACTGTATGATCTAAATGACAAAAGTCTGACAAAAAAGACAAAAAAACGACAAAAACAAGACAAAATATTTCAAAAATGGGACAAAAAACAAAGTGAGAAACAAAATGACCAAAAATGAGACAAACGACACGAAACGAAACAAAAAAGAGACAAAAAAGTTACAAAATGACAAAAAAAAGGGTACAAAAAATAAAGGTCAGACAAAAAACAAAAACAAGAAAAAATATTACAAAAATGAGACACAAAACGACAAAAATGAGAAACAGAATGAGACAAATGACACAAGACTAAACAAAAAAGAGACCAAAAATTTGACAAAAAGGTTACAAAACAACAAAAAATGGACAAATGACAAAAACGAGACAAAAACACCCACAAAATGATGCAAACGCTACACAGAACAATGAATAAAGCAAAACACAAAATGACAAAAAGACCAAAAACACAAGCGAGACAAAAAGGAAACACAAAACGACAAAAACAAGAAACAAATCACAAAAGTCAGACAAAAAGAGACAAAAATAAGATGAATATTACAAAAATGAGACACAAAATGAGACAAAACAACACGAAATAAAGCAAAAAAGAGACAAAAAATTACATAAAAAATAAAAAAATGGACAAATGACAATAACTAGACAAAAAACATCAGCAATGTTTTTAAATTTTATTGATTAGTCGATTTCTCAATCAAAGCTTTAGTTATTCTCTGGTTTCATGAATAAAAACAGCCTAAATTTTGTGATTTCATCTCCTTAAATGTGAATATTTTCTGTTTCTTTCCTCCTCTGTGACACTAAACTGAATATATTTGGACTAAACCAGACGTTTGAGGACTTCATGTTCAGATTTTGGATGTTTTTCATCATTTTCTGACATTTTAGATCAAACAGCTGATCCAGGATTAAACCACACGTCACTGGAGGTCAAACACTCAGCATTTAGACACGTCCTACTTTATTTTATTCTATTTATCTCGGTAAACTGAATGTCTTTGGGCTCACATTCAGCATTTTTTTATTATTTTCTGACATTTTAGAGAACCAACCATGAATGGATTCATCAGTTTGAGGAATTTTAAAGAAAATAAAGTGATTCCAGCCCCTTAAAAGTGAATATTTTCTGGTTTCATTCCTCCTCTGTGACACTAAACTGAAAATATTTAACATTTGATGACCTCATTTTTTAATTTGGGAACCACTGATGGATGGTTTTCACCTTTTTATGACATTTTTGAGACCAAACAATTCGTAAATTATGCACTGAAAGATTCACAGTGACAATAAAGCTGTTCTATTCTATTCTGTGAGACGTACCTGAACTGCTCTGAGCTGCTCACCTGTCCTCCTCCCTCCAGGTGCTCCACAGCATGGTGAGCAGCGTGGACCGCCCCCCCTCCACGCCTAGCGGTAGCCAGCTCGTCCTGCGCTGTAAGGACTTCCGGGTCTACCAGATCCTGGTCCCCCAGGAGAGGGACTGTGTGGACGTCCACGCCTCGCTGGTCCGGCTGTCACGGCCAGGTGAGTGTTGGAGTTCACCTGGACGGAGACGGATTCTAGAGGGACGTCATCAACAGAGAGTTTTCAGGTTCATAAAGGTGGTTCTCTTTTAGCCTGCTAGATCTCCATGGTAACTGATGCTGTGGAGCTAGATCTACATGGTAACTCATGCTGTGGAGCTAGATCTCCATGGTAATTGATGCTGTGGAGCTAGATCTCCATGGTAACTGATGCTTCACAGCTAGATCTCCATGGTAACTGATGCTGTGGAGCTAGATCTCCATGGTAACTCATGCTGTGGAGCTAGATCTCCATGGTAATTGATGCTGTGGAGCTAGATCTCCATGGTAACTGATGCTTCACAGCTAGATCTCCATGGTAACTGATGCTGTGGAGCTAGATCTCCATGGTAACTCATGCTGTGGAGCTAGATCTCCATGGTAATTGATGCTGTGGAGCTAGATCTCCATGGTAACTGATGCTTCACAGCTAGATCTCCATGGTAACTGATGCTGTGAAGTTAAATCTCCATGGTAACTGATGCTGTGAAGTTAAATCTCCATGGTAACTGATGCTGTTTATGCAGAAGAAGAGTCACATGATGCTATAAACTAGTTCTGATTGGTCCTTATCCCTGAAGATCTGTGGAGCTGCATCAGTGCCTTCAGTTCTTCATGTTTTAAATATTTAGTCCATGTATCTTCTTTAAAAATCTCTTTATTTTCTACATACACAAGAATCTCTGTGGTGTGTTTTGTACATAAAACATCTAAAAGTGGTGATTTCTCATGTTTTTGTGTCTGTCTAGCAGTGGTATTATGTCTTCTCTGTCTTTTTGCATCTTTTTTGTTCTGATTTCGTGTCTTTTAGTGGTGATTTCACGTTTTTGGCAGTTTTTATGCAGTTTTTGTATCTTTGTGGTTAGTTTATGTCTTTTGTGGTGATTTCAGATGTTTTTGTGGTGATTTTATGTCTTTTCGTTGCATTTTTGCATTTTTTGTGGCAATTTCAAACTTGTTTGTTCTGACTTTTGGTAGTGGTGATTTACATCTATTTATGCAGTTTTTGTATCTTTTTGTGATGATTTTAGATGTTTGTGTGGCAATTTCAACATTTTTTGTTCAGATTTTTGGTCTTTTGGTGGTGATTTGTGTGCTTTTATGCAGTTTTAGCATCTTTTTATGTTGATTTCACAGTTTTTTGTTCAGATTTTGTGTCTTTTAGTGATGATTTACACTCTTTTATGCAGTTTTTGTATCTTTTTGTGATGATTTTGTGTCTTTTTGTGGTGATTTCAGATGTTTTTGTAGAGATTTTGTGTCTTTTGATCTTGATTTCACATGTTTTAGTGGTGATGCTGCATCTTTTTGTAATGATTTCACGTTTTTGTGGCAATTTTGCACTTTTTTGTTCTGATTTTATGTCTTTTGGTGATGATTTTATGTCTTTTTGTGGTGATTTTGCATGTTTTTTGTTTAGGATTTTGTGTCTTTACGTCTTTTGTGGTGATTTCAGACATCTTTATGGAGATTTTGTGTCTTTTAATCTTGATTTCACATTTTAGTGGTGATCTTGCATCTTTTTGAAGTGATTGCAGACATGTTTGTGGTGATTTTGTGACTTTTCGTGGTGATTTCAGATATTTTTGCTATGATTTTATGTCTTTTTGTGGAATTTTTGCATCTTTTCGTGTTAATTTCAAGTTTTTGTGGCACATTTTGTTCTGATTTTGTATCTTTTAGTAGAATAACTCTTTACACAATCAGAGGAAGTGTGCACTGTTTAAATTTCTACATTTGAAGAATCTGTTCTTGTATTTCTTGCTTATTTTTTATTTTTTCTACTAATGATCCTATGTTTTTGCATTCTCCCTGAGGAGCTTTAGGTTTTGCTGAACCATGAGCACAAACAGAGCCTGGCTTTGTTCAAACAGCTCGTATTAAAACACTGATTTTGGATTCTTCCTCTCCCCTCAGAGAAGTACAGCGAGCTCTACTGTCTGTCCTTCAACCCCAGCGTGAACAAAGAGGAGAGGGAGGCGTCCTGGAGCTTCATCGACCTCATGGCCGACTACAAGAGGATGGGAGTTCCTAATAACCTCTGGGTCTCAACCACCGTCAACAACGAGTACAGGGTTAGTCTGACGGAGTAGAACAGTAGAACACAGTCCTCTGACAAGCTCTGTGGACTGTAGCTGCACAGCTGATAAGTTCTCTGGACATTTATAGAGTCATAGATTAGATAAAGCAAACCTCATTCAGCCTCTCTGACTGTTTAAAGTCACTCCTGAGTTTGGTTTGAACAACTCTGAATCAGTATTTAATTACAAATGGGCTGTAGTCTTCCTTAAAAGTAGAGAAAGTGAGAAGATTTTAGCTAGTTTAGCAAACAGAAATGAAACTATTGCTGGTTTTACACAGAAAATGAGGAGCTATAACCTCCTGTGTGCTAAGTTAAGCTAAATGGCTGCTAGTTTCACAAGCCGATTTCTCAAAATGGCGACCCTTTCCTTTAACTCTGGGTTGGCAGAAAGCTCTATTCTTTCTGTCCTAAACTCTTCCCAGCAGACACTGGTGATGCTGGAATAACAAGAATAAAAAATTAGATGTAAAATGACAAGAACTAGACACAAATGACAAAAACAAGACCCAGAATGACAAAATCAAGACCCAAAATCACATATGCAAGACACAAAATGACAAAAACAAGACCTGAAATGACAAAAACAAGACTCAAAATGACAAACACAAGACCCAAAATGACAAAAACAAGACCCAAAATGACAAAAACAAGACCCAAAATCACAAAAACAAGACCTGAAATCACAAAAACAAGACTCAAAATGACAAAAACAAGACCTGAAATCACAAAAACAAGACCTAAAATGAGAAAAACAAGACCTGAAATCACAAGACTCAAAATGACAAAATCAAGACTCAAAATCAAAAAACCAAAGACCTAAAATGCTAAAAATTTGATATACAATGACAAGAACTAGACCCAAAACAACAAAAAAGGACCCGAAATGAAAAAAAATTAGATGTAAAATGACAAGGACTAGACCCAATATGACAAAAACAAGACTCAAAATGACAAAAACAAGACCCAAAATGGCAACAAGAAGACTCTAAATGACAAAAATTAGATGTAAAATGACAAGGACTAGACACAAAATGGCAAAACTTTGATAAATGTGACACAAAATTTGAAAAATTAATTGACCGAGAAATAAAACGGCCAAACATTTATACTCATTAACCCTCCTGTTGTCCTCATTTACGGGCACCAAAAAATATAGTTTCCTTGTCTGACAAAAAATTCAGCAAAAAAATTCCCCAAATTTCTGAAAATTTGCAAAACCTTCAGGAAGAAAATTCCAATAATTCCTTAAAAAATTCCCTTTAAAGTTTTATTTTAAAAAATCCTCCAAATTGGGCAAGAAAATTCTTGTAAATATTTTCAAAAAATGAGTAAAAATCTTCCAAAAAAATCCTAAAAATATCTAAAGTGATTCCATATATATCAGTAAAACTTCTAATATTTTCTTTAAGAACATTTTATCATTTCTTTTTTTCCACCAAAAAATGTTCAAAGATTTCCCAAAAATGTTGAAAATGTGGACATCAGAAATTTCACTGTGAAAATATATTTTTTTTCCACATTTTCAAACTTTAAAACGGGTCAATTTGACCCACAGGACAACACAAGGGTTAACCTTCACATGAGTCTTTTTCATGGTGCCTGTTGCTGCTAAACTCCCACAATGCTCTCTGCTTTCCCATGAACTGTAGTCTGAGTGACGCCTCCTCTGGTCTCTACAGGATTAAACATTAACCTGGTACATACATGATACGTGTGTGTTTGGTGTGTGTGCACGTGTGCGTGTGTGTGTGTGTGTGTGTGTGTGTGTGTGTGTGTGTGTGTGTGTGTGTGTGTGTGTGTGTGTGTGTGTGTGTGTGTGTGTGTGTCTGTGTCTGTGTCTGTGTGTCTGTGTCTGTGTGTCCTGCAGGTGTGTGATACTTACCCTTCAGAGCTGTTTGTTCCAAAGTCGGCCTCCACCGGCGTCATCGTGGGCAGCTCCAGGTTCAGGAGTCGAGGACGGTTTCCTGCTCTGTCCTACTTCCACCAAGACACTCTGGTGAGCATCAGACACACACAAACACACACAGACACACACAGGAAGTGTCTGATGAGGTTTCCTCCCCCTGCAGGCGGCGGTGTGTCGGTGCAGCCAGCCGCTGTCGGGTTTCAGCGGTCGCTGTCAGGAGGACGAGCTGATGCTGCAGGCGGTGATGAAGTCCAACCCTGGCAGCGACTACATCTACGTGGTGGACACCAGACCCAAGGTAACGCATCGACACACACTCCTCACACACTCAGCCCTCAGCGACACACACTACAAACCGCTGTGTGTGTGTGTGCGTGTGTGTGCGTGTGTGTGTGTGTGTGTGCAGCTGAACGCCATGGCGAACCGAGCGGCGGGTAAAGGCTACGAGAACGAGGACCACTACACCAACATCAAGCTGCAGTTCATCGGCATCGAGAACATCCACGTGATGAGGAGCAGCCAGCAGAAGATCATCGACGGTAACCTCAGCTGGTCGTGATGCTCCAGGGACCGGTGGAGAACACAAACCTACCGGCAGATTTCACAGTGTTTGAATGAGAACGATAGAAACCAACTTTACAGGTCCAGATTTAGCTCCTTTAAAGCAGATTAATGGAAATCTGTCACATCAGCAGCTCAAAAAACTACAGACATGGCCGACTTGCCACTGGCCCCACCTCCTTCAGGAAGAAAACTCTGTGTGTCTGATTGACAGCACATAGAAAAACATCTAACCTGCTGACACCTAAACGTAATACTTTGGACAGATTTGAGTAACTTTGGGCGAGTTTTTGAGTATTTTGAAAAAATATTGACTCATTCTGGGCAAGTTTCAACTCATTTGGATAGAACTGTAGTCAATCTGGATGGGTTTTGAGTCATTTTGGACAGATTTTAAGTACTTTTAAGCCCTATGTGCATGGGAATAGTATTACCTGGGACCTCTGGTGATTTGTGAGTTACCCCAGGACGTCTGTGTTTCTCGCAGTGCATTCACACGGGATAAGCGAAGTCTGTATTTTACCCGACTACTGACATTACAGCCCGGATATGATGTCAGACCTGTGCAGGCCGGAACATCCGCTGTTGTCACGTCCATGTGCAAAGTGGTCGGCTGCTACTCAAAAAAAAAAATACAGACACCAGTCGCGTGAATAAACATTAAAAACATTAAAAGCCTATGTTGTAACAATGCTATTGTTAGCATCTCGTTAGGTTTGGGCACAAAAATCACTTGGTTAGGTTTATGAAACGCTTGTGGTTCGGGTTAAAATGACCACTTTTAACGTGGTATGTAGTCGTCATGGCAACAGTAAATGTGTCAAAGCAGCAACGTGACTTGAGAACAGCGGGCAGCGTTGTTGGGATAACAGGCCGTCAGACTGTTTGGATTCAGCCTGTTGAAAGATATGCTTACTGCACGCTGCTACGCATGTCATCCATCTCTATATCCTCCCAAATTTCCCTCTTCTTGTTGATCTGATTTTGCCGTTTCTGTGAATGCTCCATGGATCTGTTGTGTATCGGCCTACTGCTGCATTTGCACCTAAAATGCCGTCAATAATTTCCACTGCAGCCTCCATAATTCAACCGGGAAAGATGTAGAAAAAGATGCGCGATAAAAAAAACAAAACTAAAATACCCCCCAGTCACCGAGATGCAGATTTGCACGGGACTAGTATTATCCCAGGACGTTGGTGTTTGGTGAAATATACTAGGTAATTTGTGGGGGAATTATTACTTTAACAATTACCGACATGGCACGGGATTAAGATCACCGACCTCCTCCGCAATTATTACAAATCACCAGAGGTCCCCAGGTAATACAAATTCCATGCGAATAGGGCTTTAGTCAATGTTTGAAGTGTTGTGGGAAATTCTTTATTTACTTTGGTCACATTTTGAGTCATTTTGGTAAAACATTGAGTCATTCTGGGCAAATTTCAACTCCTTTGGACAGAATTTTAGTCAATCTGAACTAGTTTTTAATCATTTTGGGCAAGTTTTGAGTATTTCGGACAAATTTGGAATCATTTTGGACAGGTTTTAAATACTTTTAGTCAATGTTTGAGTTATTGTGGGCAGTTCTTTACTTACTTTGGACAGATTTGAGTATCTTTTACCAAATTTTGACTCATTCTGAGCAAGTTTCAACTCATTTGGAAATAATTTTTGTCAATCTGGACAAGTTTTGAGTCATTTTAAACACATTCCGAGTCCTTTGCTGACTGAAATAGAGAATGATTGGATGAACAATGTGAACAACTGCGAAGCCACAGGAGTGTCCTTGATGAAGACATAAATAATGAGACATAAATAATCTCTCTGGAACAGACTTCCTGTGATGGCGTCTCCTCCTGTTTCCATGTCCTCCATACAGTGGGCGAGATGCGAGCTCCGTCCATGTCGGACTTCCTGTGGGGTCTGGAGAATTCTGGGTGGCTCAAACACATTAAGGCTGTGCTGGATGCTGGAGTCTTCATAGCCAGGGTGAGTAAACTCAAACTGGAGCTGATGGAGACACGTCAAAAACAAGGATGTCCTGATCCCATTCAAGCCTTTTTATCTGCTTTAACCTCAGAATGACCCATTGTTTATGTCCACCGTCATCTTAAAGATGACTTGAAGAGATAAACAGGATGGTGTTGAAAGTAGAATTTGAAACGTTTAAGACAGAATCTGAGTAATTTTGGACAGTTTTTAATGATCTGGACAGTTTTTAATCCATTTTGGATGGATTTTGAGTCATTTTAGACAGGTTTTGAGTAATTTAAGATTGGATTTCAGTAATTTTGGACAGTTTTCAAGTCATTTTGGACCATTTTTTTTAATCCATTTTGAATGAATTTTGAATCTTTTTGGACACAATTTTAGTCTTTCTGGACAAATGTCAAGTGATCTTGGGACATTTTATGGTGATATGGGGCAATACTAAGTAATTTTGGACAGATTTTGAGTGATTTGGACAATTTATAACCTGCTTTGGATGACTTTTGACTAATTTTGAATAGAATTTGAGTCATTTAGGACAATTTGAGTCATTTTGGACAGTTTTTAAGTGACTTGGATGGTTTCAATCCATTTTAGATGAAATTTGAGTCTTTTTGGACAAGTTTTTAGTAATTTAAGATGGGATTTCAGTAATTTTGGCCAATTTTCAAGTCATTGTGGAGATTTTTTTATATATTTTGAATGGATTTTGAGTCTTTCTAGACAAGTTTCAAGTGATTTTAGACCATTTTTTGGGTCATTTTGGGCTGCGCTTAAGTAATTTTGGACTTATTTTCTGTCATTTTGGACAAGTTTTGAGTAGTTTCAGACATAATTTGAATAATTTGATGAATATTTAATAAACCAGAAAAAATCCATTGTTTTGCTAAAACTAGCCATAGGAGCAACACTGTTTGACTCGTCTGCCATCCTTAACTCATTTTGGACAGATTTTAAGTGATTTAAACCATTTTTATCCCATTTTGGGTAAATTTTGAGTCTTTCTGGACAGAATTTGAGTCTTCATGGACAAGGTTCAAGTGATTTTAGGCCATTTTGTGGTGATTTGGGGCAATGATTTAGTAATCTTTGGAGTGATTTGGACAATTTATGACCCATTTTCAGTGAATTTTGACTAATTTTGGATAGAATTTGAGTAATTTAAAACAGAATTTGAGTAGTTTTTTACAGTTTTTAAGTGATTTGAACTGTTTTTAGTCCATTTTAAATTAATTTTGAGTCATTTTAGACAGAATCTGAGTCATTGTGTATAAGCTTTGAGTCATTTAAGATGGGATTTCAGCCATTTTGGGCAGTTTTCAAGTAATTTTGGACAGCTTTTAAGTGATTTTGACCAATTCTATGCATTTTAAATACATTTTGAGTGTTTTTGGACTTAATTTGAGTAATTTGGACAAGGTTCAAGTGATTTTAGGCCATTTTATGGTGATTTGGGGCAGTGCCTAAGTAATTTTGAACAGTTTTCAAGTAATTTTGAACAGAATTTGAATCATTTTGGACAAGCTTTGAAGCATTTAAGACAGATGGGATTTCAGTCATTTTGGACAGTTTTCAAGTAATTTTGGACAGTTTTTAAGTGATTTGAACCAATTTTTATCCATTTTAAGTGAATTTTGAGTCTTTCTGGACAAGTTTCAAGTGATTTTTGTCCATTTTTTGGTGATTTTGGGCAATTCTTAACTAATTTTGGATGGATTTTATGTCATTTTGGACAAATTTTGAGTAATTTCAGTAGGGCTGGACCCAAATATCCGAATATTTGGTCGTTACTGTGGTATCCGAATATTAATTTTGAGATCCGAATATTTGGATGTTGTTCATCCAGATCCAGAGCGTTGGTTCTGTTGTTGTTCATCCGTGGCTTGAGAACTAAAGTTCTACCTCCAGTTCTAACGGTGATCTCCTGGTTGTCTCCAGGCGGTGGCCGATGAAGGCGTCAGTGTTCTGGTCCACTGTTCTGATGGATGGGACCGGACTGCCCAGGCCTGCTCCGTGGCCAGTATCCTGCTGGACCCGTTCTACAGAACCCTCAGAGGATTCATGGTACCTCCTACAGTTCCTGGTGTTTCTCTAGGACTTTCTGAGACGCTAACTTCCTGTTTGTCCTCGTCTGTTCCAGGTGCTGATAGAGAGAGACTGGGTTTCCTTTGGACACAAGTTCTCTCACAGGTCAGTAACGTTCTATTTATGTCCCCTTCTAGAGCCATGAGATTCATTCAGGACCAGTTCTGGATCATTCAGGACCAGTTCTAGATCACACAGGACCAGTTCTGGATCATTCAGGACAAGTTCGGGATCATTCAGGACCAGTTCTAGATCACTCAGGACCAATTCTGGATCATTCCGGACCAATTCTAGATCACTCAGGACCAGTTCTGGATCATTCTGGATGAGTTTTCAGCGCTTTTTGTCGATGTTCGAGTGATTGTGGACAACTCTTAACTCATTTTGGACAGATTGTGAGTCCTTCTGGACAAATTTTTAGTTATTTTGGGCAATTCTTTACTGACTTTGGACAGATTTTGAGTAATTTCGGACACATTTTCAGGACTTTAAGTCAATGTTTGCGTTATTGTGGATAATTCTTAACCTCCTTTTGACAAATTTTGAGTAATTCTGGATACATTTCAACTCATTTTTGACAGATTTCGATTAACTTTGGGCAAGTTTTGAGTATTTTGGGCAATTTTTGAGTTATTCTGGACAGGTTTTAACTCCTTTGGACAGTATCTTCATCAGTCTGGACAAGTTTTGATTTATTTTGGGCAAATCTTTACCTATTTTGGACAGATTTTGAGTAACTCTGGGCAAGTTTTGAGGATTTTGGACAAATTTTGAGTTATTTTGGGCGTTTCTTTACTTATCTTGGACCGATTTTGAGTAATTTTGGACACATTTTAAGTAATTATAGTCAATGTTTGAGTTGTTGTGGGCAATTCTTTACATATTTTTGGACAGATTTTGAGTCATTCTGGACAAATTTCAACTTATTTTGCCGTAATTTTAGTCAATCTGGACAAGTTTTGAGTCATTTTGGACAAGTTTAGACTCATTTTGGACAAGTTTTGAGTTATTTGGGACAAATCTCTACTTACTTTGGGCAGATTTTGAGTAACTCTGGGCAAGTTTTGAGTATTTCAGACAAATATTGAATCATTCTGGACAAGTTTCAACTAATTTAGACAGAATTTTAGTCAATCTGGACAAATTTTGAGTTATTTTGGGCACATTTTAAGTAGTTTTTGTCAATGTTTGAGTTATTGCGGACAATATTTAACTCTTTGGACAAGTTTCTGAAAATCTGGACAAATTTTGAGTGCTTTTAGCCAATGTTTGAATTATTTCGGGCAGTCCTTATGTCATTTTGGACAGATTCTCATTAACTTTGGGCAAGTTTTAAGTGTCCTGAGTTATTTTGGGCGATTATTTACTTTGGTCTGATTTTGAGTTGTTTTGGTAAAATATTGAGTCATTCTGGACAAGTTTTGACTCATTTGAACAGAATTTAAGTCAATCTGGACAGTTATGAAATAATTTTGGACAGTTTTTGAGTAACTTCGGGCAATTCTTTACTTACTTTGGACAGAATTTGAGTTATCTTGGGCACATTTTAAGTACTTTTAGTCAGTGTTTGAGCTATTGTGGACAATATTTAACACTTTGGACAGTTTTGAGTTATTTTGAGTAACTCTTTCCTTGACTGAACCTTTCCAGTTTATCTATTCTGAACCACTGGACGGTTTCTCTCTACCAGGCGGTAACTCCAGGTCTGTCCTCCTGCAGGTACGCTCACCTGGACGGGGATCCTAAGGAGGTGTCTCCGGTCATAGACCAGTTCCTGGAGTGCGTCTGGCAGCTCTCAGAACAGTTTCCGTGTGCCTTCGAGTTCAACGAGCGCTTCCTCATCACCCTCCACACCTACATCTACTCCTGCCAGTACGGGAGCTTCATGGGGAACTGCCAGAAGGAACGCCGGGACCTCAGGTAGGAGCTCACCTGGAGACGGATCTTTACCCTGGACAGACTTACACTCATTTTAGACACATTTAAAGATAATTTTCAGACAGTTTTTGAGTTATTTTGGGTGATTCTTAACTCATTTTGGACAAATTTTGAGTGAATTTGACAGTTCTTAATTCATATTAGGCACATTTTGAGTAATTTTGGACAGTCTTTTTAGTTATTTTGGATACATTTTAAGTACCTTGAGTCAATATTTTAGTTATTGTCTTCCATTCGTAACTCATTTTGGACTGTTTTTTGAGATTTTTGGACACATTTCAACTAATTTGGGACAGAATCTCAGTCATTTTTGACAAGTTTCAAGTTTTTTTGACATTTTTTGAGTGATTTGGCCATTACTTAACTCATTTTGGACACATTTTGACTCATTCAAGACATATTTTGAATAATTTTGGACAAATTTGGAGTCTTTCTGAACAAGTTTTGAGTGCTTTTAGTCAATGTTTGCGTTATTTTGGGTGATTCCTTATTTTGTGCAGATTTTGAGTCAATTTGGACAAATTTTGTCATTCTGAGCAAGTTTCAGCTACTTTGGACAGAAATTTAGAAATCTGGACAAGTTTTGAGTCATTCTGAACAAATTCCGAGTCCTTTTGGATAAGTTTTAGTTATTCTGGACAATTCAGAAGTCATTTTAGAAGAGTTAGAACTCATTTTGGACAGAATTTCAGTCATTCTTGACAAATTTCAAGTGATTTTTGGCCATTTTTTGTTAATTTTGGACAGGTTTTAAGTGATTTGGAATTTTTAACCTATTTTGGATGACTTCAGACTCATTTTGGACAAGTTTTGACTCATTTAAGATGGAATTTGAGTAATTTTGAACAATTTTCAAGTGATTTTGGACTGTTTTAAGTGATTTGGACCATTTTTAAATTATTTTGATCAATCTGACTCATTGTGGACAAAATTTGAGTAATTTTGAACAGCTTTCTAATGATTTAGACCATTTTTAATTCATTTTGGATGATTTTTGAGTCATTATGGTTAAGTTTCAACTCTCTTAAGACAGGATTTGAGCAATTTAGGACAGTTTTTAGGTGTTTACTAACCAATTTTTGATGAATTTTGAGTCACTTTGGACAAGTTTAAATGATTTTAGGAAATGTTTTTGATGATTTTGGGCAATTTTTAAGTAATTTGAGGCAGATTTTAAATGGTCCGGGCCATTTTTAATCCATTTTAGATGAATTTTGAGTCGTTTTGGACAGAATTTAAGTCTTTCTGGACAAGTTTTGAGCCATTTAAGACAGAATTTGAGCAATTTTCAACAATTTTTAAGTGATCAGGACCCTTTTTAACCCATTTTGGATGAATTTTAAGTAATTTTGGACAGAATTTGAGTCATTCTGGACAAGTTTTGAGTCATTTTGGGCAACTTGAAGTAATCCTAGACAACTCTGAAGTCATTTTGTTCAGGTTTGAACTGATTTTGGTCGTATTTTAGTGATCAGAAGTGTGTTTTCAAACGGCGGTGTGTCTGTTTGTGTTCAGGCTTCGTGAGCGGAGTCACTCGGTCTGGCCTCAGCTGTGGAAGGACCGATCGGACTACACCAACCCTCTGTACCAGGCCGAGCAGAGCCAGAGTCAAGGAGTCCTGAAGCCCAACACCTCGCCCTTCTACTTCAAGTGGGTCCACTGCATCTCTTCACCCATCTGGGATGAACTTTGAGTCATTTTCAACAGGTTTTAGTCATTCTGGACAGGTTTTAGTTATTTTGGAAAGGTTGCAACTTATTGTGGTAAAATCTTGAGTGATTTATAAAAAGTTTTGAGCAATTTTGGACAATTTTGGTGAAGTTTTAACAAATTTTTGAAAGAATGTAAGTAATTATGGGCAAGTTTCAACTGATAGACCGATTTCTAGTCATTTTGGGTCATTCTTAAGTAATTTTGGACAGATTTTGCATCATTTTGGACAAATTCAGAGTCATTTTTGACAAATTTTAACTAGAAGAGACAGAATTTGAGTAATTTTGGACAATTTTTAAATGATTTGGAACATTTCTTACCCATTTTGGATGAATTTTAAGTCATTTTGAACAACCTTTGAGTGATTTTGGGCAGTTCTTAAGTAGTTTTGAACATATTTTGAATGATTTGGGACAAGATTGAGTGACTTTAAATAAATTTCAAGTCATTCTGGACAGATTTTAAGTCATTCTGGACAAATTTTAGTCATTCTGGACATGTTTCCACTGATTCTAGACATGTTCTTAGTCTTTCTGGACATGTTTCTAGTCTTTCTGGACAGGTTTTGAGTCTTTCTGGACAGATTTTAGTCGTTCTGGACATGTTTCTAGTCATTCTGGACATGTTTCTAGTCATTCTGGTCATGTTTCTAGTCATTCTGTACATGTTTCTGGTAATTTTGGACAGATTTTAGTCGTTCTGGACATGTTTCTAGTCTTTCGGGACATGTTTCTAGTCTTTCTAGCCATGTTTGTAGTGATCCTGGAAAGTCCTTGTCTCTCATACAGAATGACTCTGACCTCCTGACTCGATCTGGGCTGAAATAACTCGCCACTGTCCTCTCGTTTTTGCTCCAGAATGTGGAAGGGTCTCTATAACCACGTGGAGAAGTCGGTGCCTCCTCGCCAGTCGCCTGCCGACTACCTGTCGGCCGTGAGAGAGGAGTCCCAGCAGCTGGAGGAGGAGCTGACCAATCACCAGGAGGTAGCGCCAGGAGGAACCGCCCACCAGCACCAGCACCACCAACCGGGCTCCAGACAAGGCATTCAGCACAACACACCTCCACCTCCACCTCCACCTCCAACAAATCTAGAAATTCCTCCAGTTTAAGGCTTCAGATTTCACCAGGAACACACTTTCAGCTCAATTTGGTCACATTTTTAAAAAGTTCTATTCATTCTGGACCCTAATGGAGTGATTCTGGTCAAATTCATTCACTCATTCAGGACAGAATTTCAGTCATTTTGGACAAGAATTTTGTGATTTAGACATTTTTTGAGTGATTTGGGGCATTTGTGAAGACATTTTGGACAGATTTTGAGTCATACTGAACATGTTTCCACTCATTTAAGACAGAATTTGAGTAATTTCAGACTGTTTTTCAGTAAGTTGGACCATTTGTAACCAATTGCAGATGAATTTTGAGTTATTTTGAACAGATTTTGAACAAATTCAGAGTCATTTTGGTCAATTCTACACAATTCAGAAGTCCTTTTGAGTGATTTAAAGAAGTTCTAACTGACTCTGGAGAGTTTTTAAGTCATTTTGGACATGTCAACTAATTTAAGACAGAATTTGAGTCATTTAAGACTATTTCTAAGTGATTTGGACCATTTTTAACCCATTTTGGATGAATTTTGAGTAATTTTTGTCAGATTTTGACTCATTTTGAACAGAATTTGAGTCATTTTAGACAATTTTTAAGTCATTCTGGGCAAGAGTAGTGATTTTAATCAATTATTTGGTCATTTTGGGCAATTCTTGAGTCATTTTGGACAAGTTTTAACTCATTCTGGGCAGAATCTAAGTCTTTCTGGACAAGTTTCAAATCATTTAGACCATTTTTGAGTGATTTTGGGCATGTGTGAAGTCATTTTGGACAGATTTTGAGTCATTTTGGACATATAACACACTTGTCACACACTGTATGCATCACGTTGCCATGGAAACCTAGATGTATTTAGTTTAGTTGAGACGAATCACAGAAAGAAAATCTGGATCAGCTGAACCTCAGTATTAACTGTGTGTGTGTGTGTGTGTGTGTGTGTGTGCGCATGTGTGCGTGTGTGTGTCCACAGAGGATAGCGGCTCTGACCGGTCGTCCAATCACGTGGGAGAAGTCGTGGGTTCCGAGGAGGAGGACTAATTGGCTGCAGCAGCGTCACAGCGGGCCGGACCCGCCCACCACCCACATGGAGCTAATCACCGGCTGTGGCCACGCCCCCTATTCCTCCCCGTCAGCCACTCAGAAGACCCGGAGCACAGGCCCCGCCCCCAACCCACCTCCAGACCCCGACAGCGACCCGGAGTCGGGCGTGGCCGACCTCAGCAGCCGGTCGTCCAGTGACGGGAAGGAGGCGGAGCTAGAGTGAGACTGGGAGGCTGCTGATTGGTCGATTCATCCTCAGTTCTCTCACCTGTAATTATTCTGTTTCCTAACGAACTCGCTGCTCGAACAGAAGAGCTGCTCTGTCTTTGATTTAACTCCACAGTTTAGTTTTTTAGTTCAATGAAAGAAAAATGTAACATTCTGATGCTGTGGAGCTCGAGCTCCATGATAACTGATGCTTCACAGCTAGATCTCCATGGTAACTGTTGCTATGGAGCTAGATCTCCATGGTAACTGTTACTATGGAGCTAGATCTCCATGGTAACTGATGCTTCACAGCTAGGTCTCCATGGTAACTGATGCTTCACAGCTAAGTCTCCATGGTAACTGTTACTATGGGTGGTAGATCTCCATGGTAAGTGATGCTACAAAGCTAGGTCTCCATGGTAACTGTTGCTACGGAGCTAGATCTCCATGGTAACTGATGCTACGGACCTCGGTTTCTGTGGTAACTTATGCTACGGAGCTCGGTTTCCATGGTAACTGATGCTACGGAGCTAGATCTCCATGGTAACTGGTCTCAGCTGAGGGAAAATGCTGCCTTTTCTTTAGTTTCTGGAGTTAAATTAAAAACAGGACGAAGCCGTCACTGGTTGGAGGAGAACGAATCATCACAACGTTTCTTCAACAAACACCTGAAGTGACTCGTTTTACGATTTTATTTTAGATGATTCGCCGAGCGGCTAATTATCTTAGCGTCCAGTCTGATGGACTCCATGTTCATTCTACTGTCAGAAAACATGGCTAGAAGCTGATTTAAAGTCGCTTCTCTGGGAAACGATCAGATTTAATCATGTGGTGGCAGTAAAAAGATCCATGTTTCTGCCGTTAGCGCTTCATATTCTACACAGAAACCCGCTGAGTTTCACCACCTGAACCCTGGTGGGTGAATTTAGCTCCAGGTTTAGTCCTGAAGAAACGTTCTGTCTGCGTTGACAACAACGTTTCTGAAGATAATCCTCCAGTCAGACCAGAAACAGCAGCTGAGTTTGGAGGTTTAACGGCAGAAAAATCCCTTTTTTACTCGTTTCTGTTTAGTTTTTAGCTGAAAAAGTGAAACCATTGAGGGAGAACAGATCTACAGTCTGAACAAAAAATGTGAACAAATCTAAAAGTTTACCACGACGGCCGCAGAAAAGGTCGATTTATGTGCAATTATTTTTATTTTGAAGCCATTTATTGTTGTTGTTTTTTAACTGATGCTGTGGAGCTAGGTCGCCATGGTAACCGAGGCTTCACAGTTACATCCTTTGTGAGTTTCTTTTGTCATTTTATGTGCAGTTCTTTTTATTTTAAAACCATTTATTATTATTGTTGTTGTTGTTTTTTTCTTGCTGATGTCAGTAGAATCCAGTCGGGTGACGTTTAGTTTCTCTTCCAGCTGATCTCTGACTCTACATTCCCACGTTTGAGCAGCAGCAGCACATTTTTGGGGTTTTATTCTGATAAATCTGTGAGTCGGCTCCTTATTGGAACCCTTGTTGTATTTAAAGGCGTTGCTTCTCCTCTGTAGATCTACTGTAGCTGTAGTGTGTCTGTGCAGAATGTGTGTCCTGTATCCTCCATGTAAACAATCAATCAATAAACTCACCGTTAAAGGGACCAAACATCTGTTCCAGTTTCATTTATTGATCACAGTCCTGGTATGGAGACGCTGCTGCTTTTTATTTCCACATCCGACCACACGGTTTGTATCTCCAGCTGTGAGTCTTCTTCTGGTCTTTGAGGTCATTTTTTGGCACATTTTGGCTGTTTGTATTTAATTTAGGTAGTTTTCTGTCACATTTTGGTTGTTTTTCATCTCTTTGCAGCCATTTTGTGTCTCTTTGTCACTTTGTGCCACCTTTGGGTCATTTTGTGTCTATTTTTGGTAGTTTTTTGCTTCTTTCTGGTCATTTGCAGTTAGTTTTGGTAGTTTTGTGTCACATTTTAATTGTTTTTCGTCTCTTTGTTGTTGGCATTTATTCTAATTAATTTTGGCACTTGGTGGTCAATTTGGATCCTTTCTAGCCATTTTGTGTTTCTTTGAGGTCACTTTGTGCCACACTGGGTTAATTTTTTGTCTATTTGGTAATATTTTTTGCTTATTTTTGGTCATTAAATTGCTAGGTAGAAGTGTGGCTAACAGCTTAAATTGATAGCTAACAGCAGTTGAATTTGTCAACAAAAAGTGTGACTAACAGTTTAAATTGTTAGCTACAAGTTTGGTTAACATTTTGTTAGCTAGACGCATAGCTAACAGTTGGAACTGTTAGCAAACAGTTAAAACAGTTAAATTTGCTAGCTAGAATTTCAAACAGTTGAACTTATTAGCTAAAAATGTAGCTAACTGTTTAAATTGTTAGACGTGAGCGTAAAAGTTGAATTACTTGCTATAAGTGAGGCTAACAGTTGAATTTGTTCGCTAAAAATGTTGCTAACAGTTTAAATTGTTGCCAGAACAATTAACAGTTGAAATTGTTAGCTGACAGTTAAAGCAGTTAAATTTGTTAGCTTGGAATATTACAAACAGTTGAAATTATTAGCTAAAAACATAGCTAGCAGTTGAAATTGTTAGTTAAAACCAAAACAGCTAAAATAGTTGAACTCGAGAGCTAAAGGTGTGACTAACATTTTGTTAGCTAGAAGTGTGGCTAACAGTTTCAATTGTTAGCTAAAAGTGTGGCTAACAGTTTCAATTCTTAGCTAGAATAATTAACAGTTGAAATTTTTAGCTAACAGTTAAATAAGGTGTAGTTGTCAGCTAAAAGTGTGGCTAATAGTTTAAATTGTGAGCTATAAATGTGACTAACAGTTAAAATGGTTAGCTAGAATTGTGGCTAAGAATTATAATTGCTATCTAGAAGTGAGGCTAATATTTTAATTTGTCAGCTAGAACTATGACTAATAGCCAAAATTGTTAGCGAAAAGTGTGGCTAACACTTTAAATTGTTGGCTAAAAATATGGCTGTAGTTGGAATTGATAGATAAGAGTATTAATTTCCATTGTTACGCTGAGGACACTCAGTTGTATTTATCTATGAAGCTAGATGAAACTAATCAGCTAGCCAGACTGCAAGATTGTCTTAAGGACATAAAGACCTGGATGACCTATAATTTCCTACTACTAAATTCAGACAAGACTGAAGTCATTGTATTTGGCACCAAACATCTTAGAAAATTGATTTTAAAGCATATAAGCCGCGATTCCACAAGCACCTACTGGGGGCGGTACGGTTCGCCACTATAGCCGCGATTCCACAAGCACCTACTCGGCGCGGTGCGGCTCGGCTCGTCTTTGCGAGCGTTTCCATATGGGTTAGTGCATGGTATCAGGCACGATTTTCCGTACCTTCTCGGCTGAGGTTCCAACCGAGATGAAGTGAGCCGAGATGTGACGTCTACATAGTGCAGGCCACTGATTGGACAGGAGTGCAGCCCACTGATTGGACAGGGAGTGAAGTGACGACACATGAGAGCGACTCCAGCACGAAAACAAAACCGGCATTTAAAAAAAACTAAACAGCGACGGTGTGCATTGCTCTTCACAGACCTCTCTGTCTTCATAATTTTAATATGACAGCCAGACCTGTACCGTGGGCGAATGAAGAGGTCGAGACTTTTCTGTCTTTGGTGGCGGACCAAAGAATACAGAGGTAGCTGGACATAGAAAGTTTATCAGGAGGTCTCTGAGCGGATGGCCGCCCACATATACAGTAGACTGTATATAAAGAGGACAATGAAGCAGTGTAGGGAGAAGCTGAAAAAGCTCAAAAGTGACTATCGGTCCACCAAGGACCACAGCGGCCGGCGTGGGTCAACCAGGAGGTGTTGGAAGAGGTTTAATGGAAGCTATTTACTGGCACCACACCGCCAGCAACAGGAGGGAGACTCAGCTGCTGCATTGTTGGAGACGTTCAAGAATGGTGAGTGTTTTGTGACTTCAGGAAACTTTTACATCATTTATCCCATTGGTGGCAAGCTTCTTTTAAACAAACAAGTATATTTAGAAAGTAACGTTGTTGTCTCCTGTAGCAGACAATAAGCTATCTAGTTAGCCATCGGCGCTAGCTAGTTAGCCATCAGCGCTAGCTCCGTGCTCTGCTTGTATTTCGTGCTGCTGTTTCTAACGTTTAGCTCTCAGATGCTAATGCATCAGTCTGCATGACGAACTAAGCTAGTGGTCGTACAGGTTTATTTTTTTCACAAGTTACAATGTCGTATTTTTCGTGTACTTAGGGTGAATGTTTATTTCTGTTCAAGAATCCCTTTCCACGTACAAAGCCTACTCCACCTCCGTCGCGGAGCCCCCAGCTCCCCTGCCTCCTCTCTACCACCAGCAGCGGCTCCTCTCCAGCACCAGCTTCGACACCAGTACCAACTCGGACACCGACCCTGTCAACATCAACGTAACAGCAACGTCTTATCACTGGTAAGACACGGTAAACAGAGACCATGGCTGATTTTCGCATTATTATTATTGCAGGTGTAAATGCCTGCAAGCATGATCAGAACAGTGAGACCAACGACCAAGAATTCAGACAGGTGTAAATGCAAACTGTGCAGCAGCCAGCTCAGGAACGCCTGATGAAAGCTACATGTAGCTACAGTGACACATAAACAGAACACATGCAGCTCCATTTTTTTTCCATTGACTTAACAAGCAAGCCACTCTAATTTACTTTCTGGTGCAACGTAGTATTGCAACCATTCTTCTTATAGTCACTAGGTAACTGTGAAGCTGAATGAAAATATACATAGAAATAAGAAAACACAGCTGTTCTTAGGAACTCCAAAATGTGCACGAGATGAAATGAAGTTCACACCATGTTGTTTTTAGTTGTGGTGGAGGAGATACTATTTGTGCTTCAGTTAAAGTAAAGAGTGCCAAAAATTTATTAAAGTAAAACAATCAAAGACATGATCATGATTGAAAATCAATGGACAGGTGGCTAAACACATCACATAGCTGTGGAGTCTTTCAAGCTCCTGGGGACTACAATCTCTCAGGACCTGCAGTGGGAGACGAACATCCACTCCATCCTGAAAAAGGCTCAGCAGAGGATGTATTTCCTACGACAGCTGAGGAGACATGGCCTGCCACAGGAGCTGCTGATCTAGTTCTACACTGCAGTCATCCAATCTGTCCTGTGCACCTCTGGATCAGCCACACAGCAGGACAGAAACAGACTACAGTCTATAGTACGGACTGCAGAAAACATCATCAGAGACCCCACTCACCTTGGACATAAACTGTCTCCCCCCTCCCCTCTGGCAGGCACTATAGATCCCTGTACACAGAAATCACCAGACACAAAAACAGGTTCTTCCCCACTGCCATCACTGTAATAAACAGCTGAGCCATTCCTACACACATTTTTTTCACCATGAACAGCATTCTCTGCTTTTGCACTACTGTGTTTATAGCAATTATCATTTTGCTAATGTGTTTATTCCAGTCTAGCTGTAAATTTCTGTATATAGTTTTATTTAATTTTGCTATTTTCATTTTTCTTCCTGTTCCTCTTTCTATAGTTTCTTTATTTTTTATTATTCTCTTCCATATTCCTAGTGTGACACAAACAGCCGAAACCAAATTCCTTGCATGTTGTGTACTTACTAAAGCTGATTCTGATCACTTTTCTGTCTTTGGTCTAGGCAAGAGGAAAAGGTGCAACAGAAAATTGGACCTTCCAAGCGTACTTGTGGAGATGCAGGCTGAGAAGGAGCGGAACCAGCACCTAGCATGATGAGAACATCTGGTTGCGCCTCAGCGAGGCAAGAGAGAATGAAGCGGCCTTGCAGCGGGAGGAGATGGCCCAGAATGCTGCCTTCAACCAGTCATTCCTGGGTGTACTGGGGCAGCTGGTGCAAGCAGTGGGCAGCCAGCGAGTCCACCTCCCAGAGACTTGAGATTTAGTTGTATATAGTTTTACTTTTAGCCCTCTACTGTAGGAGAGGCCCACCACAGTTTGTACTTTGCACATTGTAAATAGTTTTGATTTTGCTGCTGACTAATAAACTATTTTGTGACTTATGTGATTGCATCATAACTTCTCATTTTGTCTGTTAAGACACTGGTAGGAAAAGAGTCAACAGTCTGAACCAAACAATTCTGTATTCCCTAATAATGCATTTATGTTTAATGGGATTTAACATGTTTTAACACAAACTCCTTTATGGTTCATAATTCCATTGACTGAATTACACCAAAGCAATACTGATTTATCAAACTGGAATATTCTTAAAACAGCTGTTTTAATGTTTTGGTGTTTAATTTGTCATGTAATCTTGCTAACCTTCACAAATAAACAATAGCATAGACACATCTGCAAAAGGTACAAAAGTTTATTGTCAGAATTGCATTAAAGAAAACAATAGCGGTCCGGGGACAGAAAAACAGAAGTATAACAAACAGAATAACTTTTAACTTCTGCATGACACGTAGTGCATCAGTGCATCCTGTACATCTCTGCCCTCCTCCTCTACACCTTGTGCTACTGCAGGCTCATGTGCTGCTGCTTCAGGTAAATCCCATGAAGTCTCATCAGAGAGCATCTGAAACACATACACAGCATACATATTTTAATACCTAATAGCGACAAACTGCAGCCATTACTGGGTCGTTCACAGGACTGATACACGATAGCTAGCGAACTAGCATTAGCTTACCTTCATATGTCGTCTAGTTCATATCCTCTTGTCTTCAGCTTGATACTGCTGCATCGCCTCCCAAACTCTCCTGTGTCTCCTGAGTGTTTCCACTCGCCGCTCTCAGCTTTCTCTGACTCTTCTATTACTTTGAATCTGACAGAAAGCCACAGACCGAGCAGCAGGTGAACCATCGTCTCCGTTATGTTGCGTTTGTGTCGCACGCAAATGACGTTAAGGGACTTTCGGCTCGCTGCGCTATGACGACTCCACCCACGATGAGGCTATATGGAAAAACAACTAAACCGAGACGAGCCGAGTCAGATACAATCTGGATGGCATTGCATTGGCCTCCAGTACTACTGTGAGGAACCTCGGTGTTATCTTTGACCGGGACATTTCCTTTAACTCACACATAAAACAAATCTGTAGGACTTCCTTTTTCCACCTGAGAAATATTGTGAAAATCAGGAACATCCTATCTCAGAGTGATGCAGAAAAACTAGTCCATGCATTTGTTACTTCTAGGCTTGACTACTGTAATTCCTTATTATCAGGTTGTCCCAATAGCTCTCTGAAACATCTACAGCTGATCCAAAATGCTGCAGCCAGAGTACTGACGGGAGTTAGCAAGAGAGATCATATTTCTCCTATACTGGTTTCTCTTCACTGGCTTCCTGTTAAATCTAGAATAGAATTCAAAATCCTTCTTCTGACATATAAAGCTCTTAACAACCAATCTCCATCATATCTTAAAGACCTGATAGTACCATATTATCCTAGCAGAACTCTTCGCTCTCAGACTGCAGGCTTACTTGTTGTTCCTAGAATCTCTAAAAGTAGAATGGGAGGCAGAGCCTTCAGTTATCAGGCACCTCTCCTGTGGAACCAGCTCCCAGTTTGGGTTCGGGAGGCGGACACCCTCTCTATTTTTAAGACCAGGCTTAAAACCTTCCTTTTCGACAAAGCTTATAGTTAGGGCTGACTGGGTAACCATGAGGGGGTCAGCTGGGGTCTTCATTTGCACAACTGACTTCCCCTCTTGACGTCCCTTTAGTCTGCCCCTAGTTATGCTGCTATAGGCCTAGGCTGCTGGGGATCCTCTTGATGCACTGAGCCCTTCTCTAACTACCTATGTATTTACTATATATACCGTTAATGCATTACACTAACTCTGTTTCTCCCTGTGTCCTTTCTCCGAGTGTCCCTGGTCCCAGAGCTGGATGCTTCAGATCTGTGGTTGTTCTCCCACCAACTGGCCTAGTCTCCATCATGTCCACTATGGGATGCTGCTGCTGACCTTCCTCCACCCCACTGCTTCCAGCTGCCCATTTCCACCAATCTGCTCTGCATCACTTTCACTATATTTGATATGCTCATCTCCAATTTTACTACCAGCTATATATGTAGTATATTTAATGCCGGAGCCGTACATCATAACAGGAAACTATGAATCAGTTTCATTGCTAGCTTGTACTTTGTATGTATCATCTATCTTATCATACATGTTTCCAACTGTGTGTTATATGTTCCTTGTTCCTCTCCCCCCTCTTCTCCCATCCCTCCCTCTCTACCTCTTCTGTCCTCCCACATAAAGAGCCGGGTTCTGCTCAAGGTTTTTCCACGGTTAAAAGGGAATTTTTTTTTGCCACTGTCGCCTTAGGGCTGCTCTGGGGGTTTATATGGGTTCTGTAAAGCGTCTTGAGACAATTTGACTGTAATTGGCGCTCTATAAATAAAACTGAATTGAAATGAATAAGAGTGTGGCTAACAGGTGAATTTGCCAGCTATAAGTATGACAAACAGTTGAAATTATTAGCTATAAATGTGGGTAATGGTTGAATTTGCTGGTTAGCAGTGTGGCTACCAGTTGGATTTGTTGGCTAAACATATGACTAACAGTTTAAATTCTTAGCTAGAAGTATGGCAAACAGTTTAAATTGTTAGCCAGAACAATTAACAGCTGAAATTGTTAGCTAACAGTTAAGGCAGTTGAATCTGTCAGCTATAAGTATGACTAACAGTTGAAATTGTTAGCTAAAATTGTGGCTAAAAGTTGAATTTGTTAGCTAGAAGTGTGGCTAATGAAGTTTTAAGATAAAAGTCTGTGAATCAGGTCTTCATGTTGGAGCCGCCCGAACCAAGAACCTAATATATTTCAACCATTTGTTTAAATATTTACTTATTTTCTGAAACTAGAAGCTTCGTCGGTGCAACAGAAACTTGACATAATGTTTCTAGAAAGTTGTTTTACTTTAAAGCTGGAAGATTAATTATTGTCTCCATATTTTACAATATATATATACAGTTGTGCTCATAAGTTTACATACTCTGGCAGAATTTATGATTTCTTGGCCATTTTTCAGAGAATATGAATGATAACACAAAAACATTTCTTTCACTCATGGTTAGTGTTGTGCTATAGTTTTTTATTATCAAACAACTGTGTTTATTCTTTTTAAATTATAATAGAAAGTACCCAAATGGCCCTGATCAAAAGTTTACATACCCTGGAGGTTTGGCCTGATAACAGGCACACAAGTTGACACAAACGGGTTTGAATGGCTACTACAGGTAACCATCCTCACCTGTGATCTATTTGCTTATAATCAATGTGTGTGTATAAAAGGTCAGTGAGTTTCTGGGCTCTTGACAGGCCCTTCATCTTTCATCCAGTTCTGCACTGACATTTCTGGCTTCTAAATCATGGGGAAAGCAAAAGAATTGTCAAAGGATCTGCAGGAAAAGGTAAGTGAACTGTGTAAAACAGGAAAGGGATATAAAAAGATATCCAAGGATCTGAAAATGCGTATCAGCAGTGTTCACACATTAATTAAGAAGTGGAAACTGAGGGGTTCTGTTGAAACCAACCATGGTCAGGTAGACCAACAAAAATTTCAGCCACAGCTGCCAGAAAAACTGCTCAGGATGCAAAGAAAAACCCACAAATAACTTCAGCTGAAATACAGGAGTCTCTGAAAAAAAATGGTGTGGCTGATTCAAGATGCACAATAAGGAGGCACTTGAACAAAAATGGGCTCCATGGTCGAGTCGCCAGAAGAAAGCCGTTACTACGCAAATGCCACAAAGCATCCCGCTTACAATATGCCAAACAGCACAGAGACAAGCCTCAAAACTTCTGGAACAAAGTCATTTGGAGTGATGAGACCAAAATTGAACTTTCTGGCCACAACCATAAACGCTACATTTGGAGAGGAGTAAACAAGGCCTATAATGAGAAGTACACAATCCCTACTGTGAAACACGGAGATGGATTGCTGATGTTTTGGGGATGTGTGAGCTACAGAGGCACAGGAAACAAGATGAATGCAGCATGTTATCAGAAAATACTGGAGGAAAACTTGCACTCATCAGCCTGGAAGCTGCACATGGGACATACTTGGATGTTCCAATATGACAACGATCCAAAGCACAAGGCCAAGTCTACCTGTCAGTGGCTACAACAGAATAAAGTAAAGGTTCTGGAGTGGCCATCTCAGTCTCCTGACCTCAATATCATTGAGCCATTCTGGGGAGATTTCAAACGTGCAGTTCATGCAAGGCAGCCCAAGAATTTACAGGAGCTGGAGGCTTTTTGCCAAGAAGAATGGGCAGCTTTACCATCTGACAAAATAAAGACCCTCATCTACAACTACCACAAAAGACTTCAAGCTGTCATTGATGTTAAAGGGGGGAATACATGGTATTAAGAAGTGGGGTATGTAAACTTTTGATCAGGGTCATTTGAGTAGTTTCTGTTGTCAATATGATTTAAAAAGAGTAAATACAGTTGTTTGATAATAAATGGCTTCACCCAACCACTTACCATGCGTGAAAGAAAATTTTTTGTTATCATTCATATTGTCTGAAAAATGACCAAGAAATCATAAATTCTGCCAGGGTATGTAAACTTATGAGCACAACTGTACTTCAGCAACAACCTGTGAGTGTTTTAATGGGTTTTTAAACAAAAAGCAAAACTTAGACACACCACACCACGTCAGGTTTCAGCTTAGACTTTATTTTTACTGTAAAAACAGGAGAATTGTTCCCTTCGTTTATTTCTCACAGTTCACATCTTTACAGTAGAATCTTCATAAAAACTTTAAGTGCCACGGATCAGTAACGTTACATGACTGTTCCTTATAAAGCTTTACTACACACTCATGCAGGGGTTTTACAGTTCTGTGATGTTCTGGTTTTATGAACCAACTTTAAGCTCTCAGGTTCTCATTTATCAGTTTTTATCATCTTTCGTCTACATGGGATGATCTAAAAGGTGAAAACAAAAAGTGATGTGCTGCAGTTCAGACCCCAGACTGTAAAAACACAACTTCTACTTTAACAAAATGAAACCAAAATATGTCAGAAAAGAACTTTTATGTTCTGGTGATATCATTTAGTAGCAGACTCTGAGCAACAGCGACAGACGGATGAAGATCTTCACTGTGTTGGTTGTTTTCTAGAGAACAATGGTTAGAAACCGCTGCGTGGACGACTCCGATAGTTTGACAGTATTTTAAAATCACAAAAACTCAGAAAGTCGCTTTAAATTGACCTCGAGGTAATTGATGCTACACGTTTAGCAAGCTAAGAGGTCTAACTTAGAAAGCTAAAGTGAATGAGTCAAAGTTAGCAGGCTTAAGTTAGTGAGTCAAAGTTAGCCATCTAAAGTGATTGAGCTAAAATTGGCAAGCAAATGTTAGTGGGCTAAAGTTAGCAAGCTAAGGTTAGCAAGTAAAAGTTTGTGAGCCAATGTTAGCAAGATGAATTTCGTGCGAAATTGGCGCACAACTTTAGCGAGCTAACGAGAGTAACGTTAGAAATGCAAACAAAAATCAGGATCATCTACATTCTCCTCGAACATTGTCTAAAACGATAAACGTTGCATGTGACCAAAACTACAGCATAAACTTTGACTAAATGTCCAGTTCTGAGGTGGTAAACACCACAAGGGGGCGCTGTTCTTTTGGATTCTTCCCATTTAAAGGCAACAACATCCACAGAAACATGAACAACCAAGAAAACGTTTGGTTAATGGCACAAATTCAAGAGTTGCATCTTAGCGTTTTTTTGCTAATGTTTATTTTGTGGGAGACCACCAGGTCTGTAGATTTCTGTTGTTTATTAGCAGCAACATTTTAATGCTAACAGATCATTAAGCTGCTCAGATCCTGTTTGTTGTTTCTACATTTTAATAAACACCAGAACCAGATGGCAGCAGAAACTTCTGACATATTTTTTATGAATCTAGAAGGACTGAACAGAAAAACAGAAGAAGCTCCAAATCCAGACAAATCCAGCATCTGAAAACTGAAGTTTTGGGTTCAGACTCAGACGAAGGAGACGCTGCAGGACGACTGGTTGATGGAAGAGCTTCAGGTTTAGTCTCTTTAGTCGTGGAGGTTCTCAGGAGAAGAAAAGCTGCTGGCAGAGCTGCAGAGTTTCTTCCGGACTCGATACCTCGTGTCCGACGGTCCGCGGGTCGCTGTAGATCTCGTAGTCGTTTCCTCCCTGAAACAGAAGGTTGGATTAACGAGCTTCCTGTTGTTGGATTAACGAGCTTCCTGTCGTCATCAAACACCTGAAAGAGTCTGACTGAGGTTTTAGTTCCACCAGAGTCTGACAGGAGTTCTAGAAACCAAACATCCCAAAACCATGAAACTGTCTGCGGTGATTTTAGGTCTTTATGTGGTGATTTTAGGTCTTTATGTGGTGATTTTATGTCTTTATGTGGTGATTTTATGTCTTTATGGGGTGATTTTTATGTCTTTTTGTGGTGATTTTATGTTATTTTTGTGGCATTTTTGCATCTTTTTGTGGCAATTTCTAAGTTTTTTGTTCTGATTTTGTGTCTTCAGTGCTGATTTATGTCCTTTTATGCAGTCTTTGCATCTTTTTGTGTTGATTTCATGTTTTAGTGGTGATTTTGCATCTTTTCATGTGTTTTTGTGGTGATTTTCAGTCTTTTTTAATCATGCTTTCATGAATGTTTTGGTGTTTGTGAGTCTTTTTGTGTTGATTTTGTGACGGGTGATTTTATTTCTTTTTGAGGTGATTTTTTTTGTCTTTTTGGTGGTAATTTAATGTCTTGCATATTTTTTGTGTTGATTTCACATTTTTGTGGCAATTTCACTCCTTTTTTTTCTGATTTTGTGTCTTTTAGTGGGGATTTAATGTCTCTGTCTTTTCTCATCTTTTTGTGTTGATTTCACATTTTAATCATGATTTGTGGTGGTTTTGTGTGTTTTTGTGGTGATTTTTCAATCTTTTTTTGTCACGATTTGATGAATTTTTTGGTGTTTGAGTCTTTTTGTGTCAATTTTGTGTCTCTTTTTGGTGATTTTGCTTCTTTTTAGCAGTGATTTATTGTCTTCTTGCATAATTTTGTGTTGATTTCAGGTTTTTCTAGTAATTTCACACTTTTTTGTGTTGATTTTCACCTTCAGGTAAACTGAATATTTCTGGTTTGTGCTTCACCACCTCTGGTTTTCGTTCAGGATTGATAAAGTTTGACCTCATCGTTTATCTAAAAGGCTGACTGAAGCCAGTGAAAGCATCAGACTGAGGCTCCTGATGATAAAAGGTTAACGCTGACGGTCCGTACGTTCTCCTGCAGCCATTAAACACTCACCGGTTTGGTTTTGTCTCCAAAGAAGTGGATGGTGGAGTAGCTGTCCTTCTCTACGATGCCCAGACAGTACCTCTTATCCCAGCCGTCAGGAAACACGTCGAAGCTGATCTGACCTCCTGCAGCGCGTTTAGAACAGGATTTACATTTAAACACCACGTTATTCTGCTGTCATTTAGAACACAGATGCTGCTCTGAACGACCTACCGATGGAGAACGAAAGGCCTTTTCCTTTGAATTCTTCCTTTAGAACCGACACAAATTTCTCCCTGATTTTCTCTTTCTGGAAGAAGCACAAAAGAAAAACTCACATCTGCCTTTTTTTTTTAACCTTTTTAGTCCAAACTGGAACGATTCAGTCAGAAAACGAGCTGAAATCTCGACTCAGTCAGAGAAATGAGTGAATTTAAGCAGGAAAAATGGAATTTTATAGTTTGAACGAGCAAAGCTGAAGCTGCTTTAATTCTACTGGAGGGAAAAGACAAATATTCTCACATTAAAAAGAAATTAAAGAAAACTTTACACCATTAATCAGTTATTAATTGTTTTTTTAACCCTTGTGTTGTCCTGTGGGTCAAACTGACCCATTTTAAAGTATGAAAATGTGGAAAAAAAAATAATTTTCACAGTGAAACTTGGGATGTCCACATTTTCAACATTGTTGGGAAATCTTTGAACATTTTTTGGTGAAAAAAAAGAAATGTTAAAAATGTTTCTTTAAGAACATTCACAAAAAAATAGAAGTTTTACTGATATATATGTAATCATTTTAGAAATTTTCAGGAATTTTTTTAAAAGATTTTTACTCATTCTTTCAAAATATTTACAAGAATTTTCTTGCCAAATTTGGGCGATTTAAAAAAAAAAAAATTTTAAGGACTTATTAGAATTTTCTTCCTGATGGTTTTGCAAATTTAAAGTTTGAAAATGCGGGGAAACAATATCACTTTAGATATTTTTAGGATTTTTTTTTGGAAGATTTTTACAATTTTTTTGAAAATATTTACAAGAATTTTCGTTCCAAATATTTTTGTTATTTTTGTCACACACGTGCACACACACGCGCACACACACACACACACACACACATATATATGTATATATATATATATATATATATATATATATATATATATATATATATATATATATATATATATATATATATATATATATGTATACGTATAGATATTTTTAGGATTTTTAGGAAGATTTTTACTCATTTTTTGAAAATATTTTCTTTAAATTTTTTTTTAAAATAATAGTTTTCAGGGAAACTTTTTTCCAATGATATATTTTCATAGTGAAAACTTCCACATTTTTAACATTTTTGGAAAATTTTTGAACATTTTTTGGTGTAAAAAAAAAAGAAATATTTTAAAAAAAAGTTTTTTTAACAACATTCTAACTAACCCTAACCTGAACGTTCTTAAAGAAAATATTAGAAGTTTCACTGATATATATGTAATCACTTCAGATGTTTTTAGGATTTTTTTGAAGATTTTTTACTCTTTTTAAAAAAATATTTACAAATGCTCTTTTAAAAATAAAACTTTTAAGTGAAACTTTTAAGGAATTATTGGAATTTTCTTCCTGAAGGTTTTGCAAATTTTCAGAAATTTGGGGAATTTTTTTGCTGAATTTTTGGATTTTTTTTCAGACAAGGAAACTATAATTTTTGGTTCCTGTAAATGAGGACAACAGGAGGGTTAAAGACATGTTTAAATACGTGAAATTTCATCAAAAACACTTCATTCAACGATTCACCAAATATAACTGTTTTTCATCAGATAGATTCTGTAAGAACCAAAGAATTTAGATTTAGAGGAAAAACACATATACATGGAATTATTCAGATTCAAAATGACTCAAAATTTGTCTAAAATGACACAAACATGCAAAAGTGACTTAAAACTGTCTGAAATGACATAAACTCACATAAAACTTCAAAAACTGTTCAAAACTGCATAAATAAATGCAGAATGGCTGAAAATAATATTCAAAATACATCCAAATTTGTCCAAAATAACATAAACTTGTGTAAAAAAATGTTCAAAAATGACTTAAAAACTGTCTGAAATGTCATAAATCTGTGAAGAATTGTTGAAAAAATATTTAAAAATTCCTCAGAACTTATTAGAAAATGATCCTGACGGGAAAATCCAACCTACTGGATGAATCAATAAATGCAGCTCGGCTCAGAAACAGAGAACAGAGGAACCGGTAGCTCAGAATATTCATGTCGGGTCTAAATGAACCACATCTATCTGTAATCTACTGATGAATCAGACATAAACGATGCGTTCTCTGACTGGTTCCGGTTCTACCTGGTCCAGCTCATAGAACTCCTTCCTCTCCTCCAGAGAACAGCTGCGACCGATCGGAGACACATTCAGCATGCCGTTACGGAACTCGATGAACGTTCCCCTGGAAGAACACAAACAGAGTCACAAACTAGAACCACGGACACCAGAACCATGGAGACGTTCTCTTCGTACCTCTTCCTGGGCAGCTTGATCCTGGACATGTAGTTCAGGCAGAAGTTGATGAAGTTCTGCAGGAGTTCTTCTCCCATGTGAGCCTGGATGGACTGAAAGAACATTTCCTGTCACATGACCGAACCACCCTCACATTCTACATTTACTTTCTACACTCAGGTTCTAATCTCAGGTTCTGTGTTCTGGTTCTACGTTCAGGTTCTAAGTTGAGTTTCTACATTCAGGTTCTATGATCAGGTTCTATGTTCAAGTTCTAAGTTGAGGTTCTACATTCAGGTTCTACGATCAGGTTCTACGATAGTCCCACCTGTACAGACAGCAGCGTTCCATCCTTATAGGCCACCAGTCCGTTCTCAGCAAACACGTAGTCCACCTTCTGGATCACTGCAACAGGAAGTGGACAGTCAGCCGGATGCTAACTATGCTAACAGGCAGATGCTAACTTGTAGATGCTAACGGGTAGATGCTAACATCTAGACATTAACAGCTAGATGCTAACAGCTAGATACGAACAGCTAGATGCTTACTGATAGACGTTAACAGGTAGATGCTAACTGGTAGATACTAACTGATAGATGCTAACAGGTAGACGCTAACAGCTAGATGCTAATTACTAGATGCTAACAGCTAGATGTTAACAGGTAGATGCTAACTGGTAGATGCTTACTGATAGACGTTAACAGGTAGATGCTAACTGGTAGATACTAACTGATAGATGCTAACAGGTAGACGCTAACAGCTAGATGCTAATTACTAGATGCTAACAGCTAGATGTTAACAGGTAGATGCTAACTGGTAGTTGCTTACTGATAGACGCTAACAGGTAGACGCTAACAGCTAGATGCTAATTACTAGATGCTAACAGCTAGATGCTAACTGCTAGATGCTAACAGCTAGATGCTTACTGGTAGACGTTAACAGGTAGATGCTAACTGGTAGATACTAACTGATAGATGTAAACAGGTAGGCGCTAACGGCTAGATGCTAATTACTAGATGCTAATAGCTAGATGCTAACAGCTAGATGTTAACAGGTAGATGCTAACTGGTAGATGCTTACTGATAGATGCTAACAGGTAGACGCTAACAGCTAGATGCTAATTACTAGATGCTAACAGCTAGATGCTAACTGCTAGATGTTAACAGCTAGATGCTAACTGACAGATGCTAACTGACAGATACTAACTGCTAGAAGCTAACAGCTAGATGCTAACTGCTCACCGTCATTCCCCAGCTGCTCCTGGATCTTACTGAGGTCTGATCCTCCAACGACTCCGACTCGAACCCGAGTCTTCAGCTTCTGCAGGAACGTGGACATTTCTGGAGTCACGACCTGAAAACACAAACGAAACACAAACGAAACACAAACTACGTTTAATGACAGTTAGTTTAGTTTTTGTGTTGATTTCAGATGTGTTTGTGGTGATTTTGTGTCTTTTTGTTGTATTTTTAAATCTTTTTGTAGTGGTTTTTTTGTGTTTTTTTTCATGATTCGATGAATTTTTAAAAATCTTTTTGTGTAGATTTTGAGTCTCCTTGTGGTTATTTTGCTACTCTGTGTTGATTTTGTGTCTTTGTGGCATTTTGTATTTTTTTGTAGCGGCTTTGTGTGTTTTTTATGATTTAATGATTTTTTTTGTTGTCTTTTTTGTAGATTTTGTGTCTTTTCAGTGGTGATTTAATGTCTTTTTGTATCTTTTTGTGTTGATTTCAGATGTTTTAGTGGTGATTTTGTATCTTTTTTGTGTCAATTTTGTCTCTTTGGTGATTTTGCTTCATTTTGCGGTGGTCTTGAGGTAATTTTGTGTCTTTTATCATAATTTGACGCATTTCTTGGTGTTTTTGAGTCTTTTTGTGTTCTTTTGTGTTGATTTCACGTTTTTCTGGCATTTTGACAGTTTTTGTTGTGATTTTGTGTTGATTTCAGATGTTTTTGTAGAATTTTTGCATCTTTTTGCAGTGGTTTTGTGTATTTTTTATCATAGTTTGAGGAAAATTTTTGGTGTTTTTGTGTCGATCTGGCGTCTCTTTTTGGTCATTTTGCTTGTTTTAGTAGTAATGTTGCGTCTTCTTAGTGGTGATGCTTGGACTCACGAACTGAAAACCAAAACCAACTACGTTTATTGACACAAACCTGCAGAGAGAAACTCTGTCATGTAGCACCAGGACGACTTTTATGAACTTCATGGATGCCAGTCACTTCTTGTTCCTAAATGTCCCGATACTTTGTGGACGTTTTAGTGGCTTTTTGTGCAGCGATCGCACGTCACCTGATTTTTAGACATTTTATTTTGTTTATACTGTATTTTGACACTTTTATTTTAAATGTATGACGCTAATACGACGTCTTTTTGGTTCCTCTGTGTGTCCAGGATGTATTTATAAGACACTGACAATAAAAATCTCCTATTCTATTATATTCTAAATCCTTTTAAGACACAGCATCTTTGCACATTCATTCTGCAGTGAGGAAACACTCTTCAGTTTATAAACCAGAAGAGAAAGAAACACAAGCTTCAGGCAGGCTGTAAAATCCTAAACAATTAGAAGTACAAGGCCTGATTAAAAAACAACAGCACCTATAAAAATAACCAGCTGTACTTTGTTTAATTTTGGCTGCCGGCCCTGTAGAAGGAGTCTTGTTGTGGTAAAGTTCTGGTTTGGTGAAGTTCCCTGGAAGTCCTGCTAGGACATAAAGTACATAAAGAGGTACATCTCCTTCTATTGGTTGAGCTCTTTCAATCTGTAAAAACACCTGGACTGGTTTTAATGTAGGACAGAGAAGATAAACAGCAAAACAGATAATTTCTTTCTTTCTGTTTGAGCCTGGCGGAGATAAGAACAAAGAGCGCAGAATAGCAGCACAAGAAGTGATTGGCATGCATGAGGTCCATAAAAGCCATCCTGGTGTTACATAGCAGAGTTTCTCTCTGCAGGTTTGTGTCAATAAACGTAGTTGGTTTGGGTTTTCAGGTCTTGAGTCCAAGCATCACCACTAAAAAGATGTAACATTAGTACAAAAAGAGCAAAATAACCAAAAAGAGACACCAGATCGACACAAAAAGACTCAAAACACCCAAAATATTAATCAAATTATGATTTAAAAAAAGACACAAAACTACTTCAAAAAGATGCAAAAATGCTACAAAAACATCTGAAATCAACACAAAATCACAACAAAATCTGTCAAATTGCCAGAAAAACATGTGACATCGACACAAAAAGATGCAAAAAGACTCACAAACACCAAGAAATGCGTTAAATTCTGGTAAGACACAAAATTACCTCAAAACCACCGCAAAAAGAAACAAAATCACCAAAAAGAGATACAATTGACAAAAAGAAAGACACAAAATCACCACAAAAACATCTGAAATCAACACAAACATACAAAAAGACATTAAATGACCACTGAAAGACCACTTTCTGTGGTTTTACTGGTCTGAATGGATTTACTGGTGTTTCTGGTTGTTAGCACGATGCTAGCAGAATCCAACGGAAACCCGGTTAGCATAGGCGCCGTTAAAGCTAGCAGCATGTTTGTTGATCACGAAATGTTGCTTTTTTTAATGTTCATGCTATAAGAACACGTCGCTGATTTATAAAATCTGTAGTTAGCTTGAATGTTTACTTCTAAAGCTCACAAACTACAAAAAAAACAAGCAAAGTGTTTCAATTTCTTTCGGTCCGTCAGACATTTCCGGGTTTCTCAAGAAGCTAGAATCGACAATTAAAACCAAATAATTGATTATTTGTTCGTGATCAGCAGGTTTGAAAGCTGTAGCTGACAGCTCGGTACTGTTTATCAGTTTATAAAGTTTTAAATCAGAGTTTAGCCGTTATTCAGCGGAACTATTCAGCTTCTGCGGAGCGATTTACGGTCGAGCCGGAAGTGGCATAACATAAGTTGCTGTCGTGTTTCTGTGAATGGACACGCGCACACACACGCACGCACTGACACACACCTGTCTCGCGGCCGTGAGCGTGCCGTCCACGTCAAACAGGCACAGCGTGGTCGTGTCCGTGTCGCTCATGTCGGTACCGGTCCGATCCTCCGGGTTCCTCCGGGTTCCTCCGGGTTCTCTGTAGTTCTTCAGTCCAGCTCAGAACTACAAATGCTGCCGCCGCAGAGCAGAGCAGAGCAGCTCCTCCTCCTTCTTCTTCTGTGGTGTTTGACGTAGAACTGAGCTGCGTGGCGCCGCCTGCTGTTCCCATAGATATACATAGAAGACTATTCATTCACTTATTCATATCTATGGCTGCAGCGGAGAGAAACGGAACCAGTCTGATGTCGCATGAGGATACCGGAAGAGGCGGGATCTTAACCGGAAGTTTATATTATATTAAGTTATATGTTATACTATATTATTTTATTTTATATTGTTTTGTATTATATTATACTATTTTTATGTTATATTACATTATTTTATATTATTTTATTTTACTTCATTTTATATTGTTTTATATTATACTAATTTGTTATATTATGTTATTTTATATTATATTACACTATATTACATTATTTTATATTATACTACATTATATTGTACGACACTATTTTATGTAATATTATTTAATATTATGTTATTTTGTATTATTTTATATTGTATTATATTATTTTATCTTATATTATATTACATTATATTATATTATATTATATTATATTATATTATATTATATTGTATTGTATTATATTATATTATATTATATTATATTATATTATATTATATTATATTATATTATATTATATTATATTATATTATATTATATTATATTTAGGGCTGGGCATGTTAACGCGTTATTGTCGCGTTAACATATCAATTCATTAACGCCGACAATTATTTTATCGTGCGTTAATGCAGTTTTTAAAAATTATTATTGTAACTGATGTTGTTGATGTTGAGGTTTCAATGTTTATTGTTCAGTTCCAGGTTTACCTAATGTCAGTGAACGTGGCATATTTAGTTATCTCACCTCTGATTGGCTGAGAGTCAGCAGTAGAGCGAGCTGGGAACGGCGGCTAATTCTGGAGCTAAGTTATGGGGTTTTTCTAGTTATTCTGCCGTTGGCTACGGCCCGCAGTAACCTGTGTTAAGGTTCAATAAACCACCAGAGAACCAGATAAAGTCTCACTCATTCATCACAGAGGGACGTCATCGCGTCTCACCCAAACTAACCCTGAAGGGAAGCTTCGGCAGAGTGGCTGCATTCAGCGTATGGGAGAAATAGAGATAAACTAAAACAAGACAGCCTAACAGCTGCAGAGAAGCAGTTAGCTGTAGACTGCATTCTGATTAGTATTGTCGAAGATGTCGGTCAGAGGACCAACGGATAGCGGCACGTATGCACCTCAACCTGCATCACTGGAAGGTTTTTTGTGTGAGGACATAAACCAGGACGAGAGTCCCTGATGCAGAGTCCGAGTCCGACCCACAGCCATTTGCTCTTTTCCCCATGATTTCTGTCACTCTCCACTGTCCTATATAATAAAGCCTAAAAAGGCCAAAAAAAAAAAAAAAAAGAAGTACAAGCATGGACTTCACAGACTAAAAAGTCTTCTGCAGTCAGTCCCAGCTGTGTACTTTTTCACCTCACTAACAGGACAGCTGCTACTGAACAAAGACTGTTTATGCTGCTCCCTGATGAAAGAAAGATGTTTCTGCTGGTACCAGAGAAAAAATAAGAATACAGATGTATAAATGTTAACTTGCTGTTGCTGGGAAGGTTCCTGTTATAATGTTGTGATTGTGGCTCTGGACTCTGAGGGTAACTTCTTTTTCTATTATATATAACAAACCAGATAAAATGTTAATGCAACTGCAGTGGCAAATAGCTCTGGCTTGATTTAATTACATTAATGTTTAAGTTGAGATTTACAAGAAATGTTTTAACTGCTGCTGTGTGAAGGGAATACTGCTGTTAAAAAGCACTTTATTTGTTTAAAGTGTTTGCAAACCAAATGTTACTGTATTTTTGTTCATATAGCAGCATTTTAAAGAATAAAAGTGCAGAATGTACTACTTTTAAACTCATTATTTAATTGAACGCATAACAGTGCATTAATTGCAATTAATTGCAGAAAAATCATGTGATTAATCGCAATTAAATATTTTAATCGTTGCCCAGCACTAATTATACTACATTGTATTATATTATTTTACATTATATTATATTACATTGCACTATATTATATTATATTATTTTATATTATGTTACATTCTGCTATTTTATATTATATTGTTTTGTATTATATTATATTATATTATATTATATTATATTATATTATATTATATTATATTATATTATATTATATTATATTATATTATATTATTTTTAACTCTGTCACGGTTGGGTATATGAGGATCCATAAATAGTTCTTCCATGTAAACCTCTTTTTTTATCACAAACTATGGACGTTTAACATGCTATCTGTGAATTTTTTTGTTTGATATATCAAATGATTTATTTAAAATACATTTTTTTTTAACTGCCCATCGACCCAGTTTCAGCACTTTTTTTTGCACAATAAAATTTTAGGCTGTTCGAACGACGATATCTCGCTAACTATTAATGATAAAAACACTCAAATTTTATATTTGGAGAACTTTTTTATTTTGAAATTCCAATTCCATAACTGTTCGACTTGGATCAGAATATCTACTAACATTTTTATTTTTGTGGTACAACTTGTCAAGTCTGTTCAATCAGTTATGGAAGTTCAAAGAAAATAGCTTTTTAAAAAAATGTTGTGACCAAATATTTCAAATTAAAGTATTCTACATGTTTAGTTTTACATTATTCTACATGTTTAGTTTCAAATTAAAGTATTCTAAATGTTTAGTTTTATATTAAAGTATTCTACATGTTTAGTTTTACATTATTCTACATGTTTCGTTTTATATTAAAGTATTCTACATGTTTAGTTTTACATTATTCTACATGTTTAGTTTCAAATTAAAGTATTCTACATGTTTAGTTTTATATTAAAGTATTCTACATGTTTAGTTTTATATTATTCTACATGTTTAGTTTTATATTAAAGTATTCTACATGTTTCGTTTTGTATTAAAGTATTCTACATGTTTAGTTTCAAATTAAAGTATTCTACATGTTTAGTTTTATATTAAAATATTCTACGTGTTTAGTTTTATATTAAAATATTCTACATGTTTAGTTTTGTATTATTGTGACCATCAGCTTCAATATTGTTTATATTTCAGCTCAACCATAAACGTTTTTTTTATCTACTTGAAAATTTTAGATTCTGAATCAGCAACACGATGAGAAACGACAGTGAAAATTATAGGCTTTTATTTTGAAACTTTCCTGAGACGTTGTTCAAACAGCCTCAGATTTCAATGTGTGAAAAAAGTGGGTCGATTGATAATTATTCTGCATATTGTTGCATATTTTTTAACTATTGCACATGCTTTAATTTTACTTTTTTACACACTTTTTTTCTGTACAAAACCCGTTTTGTGTTGTGGGTTTTCCTTTTAATATTTATTGTGTCAGTAGATGTGAGGATGTTTGAATGAGACACAGAAAACTAAGAGTTGTTTTTTTTTGTTATTTCCACATATGATGCTAAAATTCAAATCTTTAACCCCGTAGCTGCTGTTTCTCGATGACATTTCAGACGGTTTATGGTGAATTTTTAATCTTCTTTATAAGATAAATCACTTCTGGAGTTGTTAAACTTCACAAGAAGAAGCTGTATTTAGATATTGGTACACCTTCGCTCATTTTTAGAATTAAATATGTGAAATGGATTAAAGTTTGTGACCTGCTGCAGTGTTAAATTGGTGTTTCGTCCTGCTTGTGCTGCTGTAAATGGCGTGATTTGAGTTTCTAATTAGCTCAGACTAGATTTGCAACCAACCACTTGCTCCAACAAAAGAGAAAACGTGGTGCTGATGTTTTCCTTTCACATGGATTCAAACCTCCACCTTCCCCACCCTTGACCTGGATGACAGCAGCTGGAAGTCCCTCTGAATAAATGTAAATCACATGGAAAACAGGTCAGATCAGTGGAAGGTTTCTTTTGGTTTATTTTACTGAAATGAAAATTACAGCACAAAATCACAATAAAATCTGTGAAATTGCCAGAAAAACGTGAAATTGACACAAAAAGATTCAAAAACATCAAGAAATGGGTCAAATTGTGATAAAAGACACAAAATTACCTCAGAACCACCGCAAAAAGAAGCAAAATCACCAAAAAGAGACAAAATTGACCCAAAAAAGACACAAAATCACCACAAAAACATCTGAAATCAACACAAAAAGACTCAAAACGATATTAAATCACCACTGGAAAAGACATAAAATTACAACAAAAAGAAGCAAAATCACTAAAAAGGCACACAAAATCTACAAAAAAAGACTAAAAAAATCCATAAAATCATGATAAAAAGACAAAAATCACCACAAAGCACATAGAACCTGTGTTGATTTCAGATGTTTTTTTGGTGATTTTGTGTCTTTTTGTGTCAGTTTTGTCTCTTTTTGGTGATTTTGCATCTTTTTGCGGTGGTTTTGAGGTACTTTTGTGTCTTTTATCATAACTTGATGCATTTCTTGGTGTTTTTGTGTCTTTTTGCATCTTCTTGTGTTGATTTCACATGTTTTTTCTGACAATTTCACAGTTTTTGTTCGGATTTTGTGTTGATTTCACATGTTTTTGTGGTGATTTTGTGTCTTTCTGTGTTGATTTCACATGTTTTTCTGGTAGTTTCACAGTTTTTGTTCTGATTTTGTGTTGATTTCAGATGTTTTTGTGGTGATTTTGTATCTTTTTGTGTTGATTTCACATGATTTTCTGGCAATTTCAGTTTTTCTTCTGGTTTTGTGTTAATTTCAGATGTTTTTGTGGTGCTCTTGTCTTTTTTGTATCAGTTTGGTCTCTTTTTGATGATTTTGCATCTTTTTGCAGTGATTTCCGGTAATTTTGTGTCTTTTGTCATAATTTGATTCATTTCTTGGTGTTTTTGAGACTTGTTGCATTTGTTTGTGTTGATTTCAGATGTGTCTGTAGCATTTTTGCATCTTTTTGTGTTGATTCCACATGTTTTTCTGGGTATTTCACAGTTTTCTTCTGATTTTGTGTTGGTTGTTGTTTTGTAGCATTTGTGCATCTTTTGCAGTGGTTTTGTGTCTTTTCTAATCATAATTTGATGATTTTTGGTGTTTTTAGTCTTTATTTTTGTATTTCTGGATGAACCCGCTGAACAGTTTTTGTTTTTATTCATTTACTAACTTATTTAACCGGAGACAGAAGCTGTTCTGTGGTTGCTGCCGGTAGAAAACAAATGGTTAAACCGTAACCGGACACATCGGGACGTTTTTCTCCGCCAGCAGCGAACAAAGGAGCTTTTTCGCGCCATACGTTTAAAACCCCGCCGCAGCCAATCGGCGCTCAGGTGACGCACACAAACTGACGGGACGCTTCGACCAATTGCTGCGGCGCATTCCTCCGGAGCCCTGCATTCAAATTTAAATACAGATTTTCTGACCAATTAGCTCGCAGCGGGGGAGGAGCCGAGGCTCTACTTCTAGTCAAGTTAGTTGGGCCTTGCGGACGGTGACAAAACAGTTGCGCGTTCTTCCTCATTCAGTCGGTTACTGGTTGTCTCGCTGAGAACAGGTAAGGTTCGCTCTTTATTTATTTATTTTACCGCTTCATCTCTTATTTTTATCCTTTAAAGTCATCTTTTACGGTTTTATTTAATCTACGCGACACCCAGCTTGTGCTTGAGCAGCTTTCCAGCGACTAAACCCGTTTAGTAAACTTACGGTTTGAATTTGTCATTTGAACGTTCGCGTAAATTGGAATAAATCGTGTTTGTGGAGGAAACTGTCGGTTTGTGTTCGTTTAAATCAACTGAAGGTGGAGTTTGTGTCTGTTTTCACGGCGGTTCAATCTGCCCAATTTAGTGCGCAACATGCACTTCAAACGCCATTTGGTCCGGTAGCTTAGCCTGCTAGCTCCGCTCCGGGTTTAACTATGAATGAGGCTCGGTTCGGTTCGGTTGTGGTTCTGGCTCCACTGCCAGCCGACTGACTACAGGCCGACGTGTTTGTGTGGGACTGAACCGGTTCGTACCGGGTCACTTTGTTGGGGAAGTTTCGGGCGCAGCCGCGGTTTAGGCGGGAAGATACAAAATGGAGTCGCGTCTTTTTGTCCCAGAGAGGCAGAAATCCGATTAGAGCCTAAAAACAGCCTCCGGGCGGCCGCAGGCTTTATTACAGCCGCAGAAACACGACTTAGAGCAGGGGACGACGGGTGTGGGGATATTTATTCCCATCTAGATTAACTTAGTTTGTGTGCTTTTGTAAAGTTTTGTAGCTCAGCGACAGTAACAGGCTGTGTTTCTTGTGGTGGTTTTTTGTTTGTTTGTAGGTTAATCGCAGTCATGAGAAAAGACCCAAACAAGCCGAGAGGAAAAACCTCCTCCTACGCCTTCTTTGTGGCGACCTGCCGGGAGGAGCACAAGAAGAAACACCCGGGAACCAGCGTCAGCTTCTCCGAGTTCTCCAAGAAATGCTCCGAGAGATGGAAGGTGATTAACTGGGTGGTGTTTTAGTTTGGCTCTTATCAGGCATTTCCACACTACTGCTGCTGTTTGTGCCCATTTCTGCAATTCATTCCAGTAAATATCGTGGTGTTTTTCTGTTTATCTTATATTTTGTATATATTATTTGTATACCTCACGTCTTAAACTAAACTTATGGTTTCTTGTTTTTCTTACCGTCACTTTGATGCAGATTCCTCTTGTGTGACTAATGACTGAAAACGGCTTTAAATGGCTCAAAATTAGTCTAAAATGACTCAAAACACATCTTAAATGACTGAAAATGGGCTCTACATGACTCAAAACTCGTTTAAAATGACTGAAAATGGCTTTAAATTACTCAAAATTTGACTAAAATGACTGAAATTGAGCTCTAAATTATTCAAAACTGGCTTTAAATGACCCAAAATTTGTCTAAAATGACTGAAATTGGGCTGAAAATTATTTTTCTATTTGAACAGAATTAATTTCATTAATGTTGACCACTATTTGATCTAATGTTGAGGGGAAAAACACATTATAAGCACAAATCGGGACAAAACCCAAAATCTGCAGATGTCTGGACAGAAAGGTGTTTTAATGAAAAGGGTTGACTGACTGTGCAGTTAGATATTAGTAACATTTGAATCATAATATATATATATATATATATATATCAAAACTGTTTTAAAATTACTCAAATTTCCTAAAATGACTCAGATGGTTCGAAATTACTCAAAATTTGTTTAAAATGACTTAAAATTTGTCTAAAAGGACATTTGTTCAAAATTAATCAAAACTGTTTTGAAGTGGCTCAGAACTTGTCTGAGCCACTTCAAGAAAAGTATAAATTAAGGAGGTTAGATATACACAGTATAAAGACTGGATGTCTCAGTTTTAAGACTTCTTCCTCTTGTCCTCTGTAGACTATGTCCCCCAAGGAGAAGGTGAAGTTTGAGGACATGGCCAAGAATGATAAGGTCAGATACGACAGAGAGATGAAGTCCTACATCCCTCCTAAAGGCGCCAAGAAGGGCAAGAAGAAGAAGGACCCCAATGCCCCCAAGAGGCCCCCGTGAGTCCACATTTGGTGTTTTGAAGAAATCAACGGTAGAAAGTCACTGTCGGGTTGCGGTTGTTGAGCTTCCTCCGTGTTGTTCCTCCTCAGGTCCGCGTTCTTTGTGTTCTGCTCGGACCACCGCTCCACGATTAAGGAGGAGAACCCCGGGATCTCCATCGGCGATATCGCCAAGAAGCTGGGTGAGCTGTGGGCCAAGCAGACCTCCAAGGACAAGGCTCCCTACGAGGCCAAGGCTGCCAAACTGAAGGAGAAATACGAGAAGGTACCCACAAGATCACAGTAGATGTATGATAATGTAATAGTGCAGTAAATGTGGTCAAAACTGGTTTAAAATGACTCGTAATTGGCCTAAGTTGACTTAAAACTCAGTAAAATGACTGAAAATCAGTTCAAAATTAATCAAAATGGATTCAGAACAAATCAAAATTTGTCTAAAATGACTGAAAACAGGTTCCACATGACTCATAATTTCTCTAAAATTACTGAAAATGGGTTCAAAATGACTGTCTTTTCAAAATCTGTCTAAATTAATCAACACTGGTTTATAGTGACTCATAATAGGCTTAAGTTGACTTAAGTCTCAGAAAAGTGTTGAAAATGGGTTCAAAATTAATCAAAATGGATTCAGAAACAATTCAAAAATTTCCTTTTTCTTTCCAGGATGTTGCCGCCTACAGAGCCAAGGGCGGCTCAGGGAAGAGCGACGCCGGGAAGAAGAGCGGCCCCGGACGGCCCGCCGCCAAGAAGGCCGAACCGGCCGACGATGATGACGACGACGAAGAGGACGACGACGAAGACGATGATGACGAGGACGACGATGACGAGGACGACGATTAAAGTGTGTTAAAGGATGTGAAGTTTGTTCAGCTTAACTCCCGTTTGTCTGTTTGTGGATGATTCCATCAGTATAGCCTGCTGTCCCTGTAGGTCCGACCTGTACTCCTCCTCCAATTCAGGGATCTAGTTTTTGTTGCTTAGTCCCCATATATTTCTTATTTTAACTGTTTTTCTGCTGAATTTGGGCTGTTCCATCTTAGACCCAGCTTTAAATCTCCTGTGATGAAACATGGACTTCTGTGCAGGCTGTGGACAGCAGCAAGTAAAGTTTGTTTTTGTTGTTTTGTTTTTTTTTTTTTTAAAGAAATTATTGTTTCTGGAAGCACTGCTCATGTTTTCTGTTGTAGTGGTGCTGCTGTTTCTTCACAGTCGTTTTACTGCCAGGATTTATCTGTAGTTGGATTGAAAGTGTTTGCAGCCATTTTTAATGTGGAACTCTGAAGACTTGTAGAACGGATTTTCTTTTGTAATAAAATTTTGTATATTGATTATAAGCGTGTGGAAACGAGACTTATTGAGGGTGAATCGGTCCAGGTTTAATCCCATTAATGAAGCTTTTGTTCTATTTAGGTGCAGATTAGTGACTTTAGTAACACCTGCGCTCAGCTGCTGCCTCCAGGACCAAACTGCCAACATGAACACCTGGCAGAAGGTTTGAGTCACCTGGGTCTAGGTAGAGAGAGTCCAGCTGCTTTTAGTCACAATAAATGTCAAATGAGGTCAGACTCAGAAAAGTAGTTCAGATTTTTAAAACTGATGCTGAAAGATAGAAATGGGACACTAAAAGATGGGATGAAAAAAAAACAACTCATAAATGACACTGAAAGATGTAAAAATTGCTTGGATCCAAAATGACACTAAAAGATGCAGAAATGACACTAAATCTAAATATCTGATTATATCCTAGATTAGATGTGAATAAATCCTGGTTGGTTCCCTCTAATTTAATCACACGTCATGTTGTGATTGTGTGACGTCACGCCGCGGGCAGCCAATAGCTGATCGCGATGATTCCTCCCGCAGACCAATCAGCGGCGCCGTTACAGCCCACCTGGAGGAGGACGGGGATCGGTGCTGCTCACTTCAGCACCGGGAGCTGTCCGCGGTGCATGAGCCTGACGGTGAGGACACGCAGAAAAAAACACACACACACACACAATGGGCGCACGGTTAATGACGAACACACACTGAGGTGAGACGGCTGCTCGGGCACACCAGAAAACCCGCCGCCGCCGCTGTGCGCGACCCCGCCGCCACGCGCAGGTGTGTCTCACGCACGGATTAGTTGGAGCTGAAACCTGTTGATGAAGCTTCGAGGATCGATCATCGATAGATCAGGTATTTATCAGACCTGTCCGCACAGGTGCTCGGCTGACGGGCACACGCACACGCACGCACATATACAGACACACACGCACACACATACAGACGCACGTACACGCAGACACACGCGCTGTGTCCTGATTGCTCCCAGGAGAACCTCATTCTGTTCTATGAGGTTCTTCAGTTATTCTGTTGTCAGGAGACTCTCAGGTGAGATCAGGTGATTCTGTGACGTTTATCGGCTGCGAATTAAAACGTCCTCTGAGAGAAACGCTTCCGGTTTGACCGTGAACGGGTCCGTGTTCCTCCTGATTTACTGCCACTGTGAGCTTTATTAGAGCGGAACCAGAAACCGATGGAGGCAAGAAGCACACCTGATGTGACGTCACAGCGCGGGCGTGGTATCACTTCAGTCACGCTTGATCCTAAAGTCTCATTTTTTTCATCATTCAGCTAAAATATTTCTGCTTGGTTATTTGTTCGTTTTCAATAACGATGCTTCAAATTTACTGAGAATTTTTTTAGCTTTTATTTTGAAAAATCCACATTTTCCTTAGCGTCACATTTTTCCAGGTGTTTGAGGATCATAACGCAAACACTGTTAAAATATCAGATAAACTTTCTCTGAAATCTGTTATTTTCATGGTCTAAATGTTAGTATTCTAACGTCTTCTAAATAATTTTGACAACCAATAATCATCTCCAGCAGCTTTTCTGTTGTTTTTATAAACTTAGAAGACAAAAAACTCTAGCTGTAGAAGCCAGGAAGAATCTGATCGGTCACTGATTTGTTTTTTAGATTAACTCTAAAGTGTCTGAGCCACAAATAAAACTCGCAAATTGTTCTGATGTCAGCTGTAAGGGTGAATGCAAAAATGTTTATGCACTGAAACTGGTTCAGAAGGACTCGAAGTTTGTCTGAAAAACTCAAAGCTGGTTTGAAATAACTCAAAACTCATCTAAAACGACCTGAAACAGGTTCCAAATGACCCAAATTTGTCTAAAACGACCTAAAACTGATTTTAAATGATTCAAAATTCATCTAAAATGACTCAAAATGACTTTAAATGACTCAAATGTGTCTTAGATGACTGGAAACTCCTTCAGAATGAATCAAAATCTGTCCAAAATTAATCAAAACTGGTTTAAAATGACTCAAAACTTGCCTAAACCGGCTCAAAATTTGTTCAAAATGACACAAAATTGGTTTAAAATGGCTCAAACCTTTCCTAAAATGACTCAAAATGGATTCAGAACAAATCAAAATTTGGCCAAACTTAATCAAAACTGGTTTAAATGGACTCAAAATTTGTCGAAATGACTCAAGCTTGCCTAAAATGACTCCAAATTTGTCAAAACTTAATCAAAACTGGTTTAAAGTGACTCAAAACTTATCAAAAATTGCTGAAAACGTGTTCAGTATGACTCAAAATTTGTCCAGAATGACTCAAAACTGGTTTAAAATGACTCAAAATGAGTTCAAAACAAATCAAAATGTGTCCAAAATGACTTGAAAATGGTCCAGAATGACTCAAAACTGACTTAAAATTACTCAGAACTTGTCTAAAATAGCTGAAATTGGACTCAAAATTACTCAAAATTTGGCTGAAATGACTCAAAACTGATTAAAAAACTACTCAAAATGTGTCTGTAATTACTCAAAATGAGTCAAGTTTGTCTAAAATGAACTGGTTTTAAATGACTCAAAAACGTGCCTAAAATAACTCTAAATTTGTTCAGAATTACAACTGGTTTAAAGTGACTCAGAAGTGGTTGAATATGGACTCAATCTTTCTCAAAATTTGTCTGAAACGACTCAAAACTGGTTGAAAATTACTCCGACAGTTTGTCTAAAATGACTCAAAATTTGTTCGAAATTAATCACAACCGGTTTAAAGTGCCTCATAATTTGTCCAAATGACTCAAACCAGTGTAAAGTTGTAAAGTGACCCAAATGTGTACAAAATGACTCAAAACTGGTTGACAATAACTCAAAATGACAGAGTTTGTCTAAAATGACAAAATTAATCAGAACTGATTTAAAGTAACTCAAGTTGTATAAAATTACTGAAAACTGACTCAAAATGACTGAAAATTTGCCCAAAATGACTCAAAACTGGTTTAAAATGGCTCAAAATGAGTTCAGAACGAATGAAAATTTGTCCAAAATGACTTGAAAATGGTCCAAGATGACTCAAAACTTGTCTAAAATTTCACAAAACTCATCTAAAATTACTGAAAATGTGTTCGTTACCCAAATTTTTCCAAAATGACTCAAAACTGATTTAAAATTACTCAAAACTCATCTACAATTACTGAAAATTGACTCAAAATGACTCAATATTTGTCAGAAATGACTCAAAACTGATAAAAAAAATTACTCAAAATGAGTCTGACATTACTCACAGTGACAGAGTTTGTCTAAAATGAACCAAAACCGGTCTAAAATGACTCAAAATGAGTTCAGAACAAATCAAAATTTGTCCAAAATGACTTGAAAATGGTTCAAGATGATTCAAAACTCATCTAAAATTACTGAAAAGTGTTCAAAATGACCCAAATTTGTCCGTACTGACACAAAAGTGGTTAAAAATAACTCAAATGACTCAAAATTTGTCCAAACTAGCAAAAGCTTCTATGAAATAGCAAAAACAATATTTCAGAAGGGCTCAAAATTTGTCAGAAATGAATCAAAATTTGTTGAAATAATTCAAACTTTGTTCAAAATTAATCAAAACTGGTTTAAAGTGACTCAGAACTTGTCAAAAATTACTCAAAACTAATCTAAAATTACTGAAAATGTGTTCAAAATGAGCCAGATTTGTCCAAAATGAATCAAAACAGACTTAAAATTACTCAGAACTTGTCTAAAATTACTGAAAATGGACTCAAAATTACTCAATATTTGTCCGACATGACTCAAAACTGATAAATATAACTTAGAATGAGTACGAAAGTACTTAAAATGACACAGTTTGTCTAAAATGAACCAAAACTGGTTTAAAACAGCTCAAAACGTGTCAAAAATTTCCAAAAGTTGGTTCAAAATGATTCCAGTTCGCTAAAAATGCCTGAAAATGTGACAGAAACACTCGTTAAACCCGTCCACGTTGACGAAGTGAAACAGGAAACAGAGTCATATCTGTGTCACTTCAAAAACCTTCCAGGTGAAACAGAAGCTGGACTTCCTGAACCTTGTTATGTCCTCGTTATGTCCTCGTTATCTCCTCGTTTTCTCCTGAACGATGCTTTCAGATGCTAATGAGCTGGTTTGAACCAGACGGGAGGTTTTTGAAGAACCGCCTTTGAAAGCTGCTCCTCTGATTTTTACAAACCGGACCCTTTAGAACCAGTTTAACCAGAAGGAAGGCGGTTTATTCTGACTGATGGAGCTGTAGAGGAGCAGCCAATCAGAGCAGAGATTAATCCATTAATCCAGTCCTCTGTTTAATCATCTAATCCTGCTGCAGCTCAAACACAACTACACCGGAAAAAATTACCTAAAAGTACCTAAAATAAAGACGCTGGAGGTAAAAACTGATTCAAAATGACTGAAAATGTATCCAAAATTAATCAAAACTGGTTTAAAACTACTCAAAATGGGTTCAAAATTGATCAAAATAGGTTCAGAACAAATCAAAATTTGTCCAAAATGACTCAAAACTTGTCAAAAATTGCTGTAAACGTGTTCAAAATTACTCAAAATTTGTCCAAGATGACTCAAAACTTGTCTAAAATTACTGACATCTGACTCAAAATGACTGAAAATTTGACCAAAATGAATCAAAACTGGTTTAAAATGACTGAAAACGTTCCTAAAATTACTCAAAATGGGTTCGAATCAAATCAAAATTTGTACAAAATGACTTAAAAATGGTTCAAAACTCACCGGAAATGACTCAAAATGTGTTAAAACTGACTTAAAGCTGTTTTGAAATGACTCAGAATGTGTTTAAAATGACTCAGAGCTGGTTTAAAATGACTCAGACTGAAGTCCTCCGTGTGTCCAGGTGAGGATGGTGAAGGTGAAGCAGGTGGGTTTGTTGGCCGCTGGCTGTCAGCCCTGGAATAAAGACGTTTGTGCCGCCAGCGGAGATCGATTTGCCTACTGTGCTACTCTGGCCATCTACATCTACCAGGTGAGGTTTCAACTCGTTATTACTATTATTATTGTTATTATTTTACCCTCAAACACAAGAAAACCAAACATTGGAGACAAGACTTTTCTTTCTTTACATTTAGTCCATGGGCCTGGACCTAAAACTTCAGGTATCGGTACCACCTGAGGTGACCAATTCTTTTTGGTATTTTTAACTTGTTATAATTTGGTCGAGTCGGGAACTTCACGTTAGTAAATCTGTCAGCAGAAAGTCAAACAAGATCGTAATTGTCCCAACTCTACTAGTATTAATATCTTTAGTTCCGTAATTTAAACTGGAACCTGAATTAGTTCCACAGTTTATTTTTCCGTTTTGTCTCCCAGAACCAGCAGGAAACTACAGAACTATGGAGGTATTGGGGTTTAATGGCTTCCTATTGGACTAAAATAAAGTGTGTAAAACTGCTGGTGTTTTTATGAACCAGGCTGATTATATACATGTTAAAACATTACAGTTTGCACAGTTATAATTAATAAGGTTCCTCCAGCAACCTGTTCTCTGAGCTGATATTTTAAAGGTTCCTCGAGATCCTCCCAACAACAGAGGTTCCTTGAGGTTCTCGTCTGCATTAACGAAGGTCGGGGAGTTGAACTACTGCAGAGAATTCTCATAAAAATCGCCCTTTCTTCCTTCTTTACCTGTTCTGTAGGTTTGGTTTGTTTATTTCCTGTTTTTATTTTGAAATCCCTTGTGTGTTTCTACTTCCTCCTTTGGTCTGTTTCCTTCCTCTTTTGTTCCCCTCATTAGTTTCACCTTCGTCTCTGGTCAGGTTTCTGTTTATTAATAGTCTTTCTGTTTTGTGTCGCTACTTCCTGTTTACATCAGCGCGTTTGTTGCTATTTCCAGTTTACATCAGCAAGTTTGTTGCTATTTCCTGTTTACATCAGCGTGTTTGTCGCTACTTCCTGTTTACGTCAGCGTGTTTGTTGCTACTTCCTGTTTGTTTGTCTTCGTGTTTCCTGTTATCTGTCCCAGGTGTTCACCTGGTTTGTGTTTTTCTTCCTGAACTCCTGGATCTCTGGACCCTCTAACCCTAAAGATGGATCTCTGGACACTCTAACTCTAGCGATGGACTACGTCTTCTGAACTTTTCTTCTTGCTCCTCTGCAGCTGGACCAGCAGTACAACGAGTTCAAGCTGAGGTCCATCATGTCAGAGCACAAGAAGACCATCACAGCCATCAGCTGGTGTCCCGACAACCCCGACCTGTTCGCATCGGCGTCGGCCGACAACCTGCTGATCGTCTGGAACGTTGCAGAGAAGAAGGCTGTGGCCAGACTGGACAACACTAAAGGTAGGAAGATGAAGGCTAGAGGGTTAGCAGGGATGTTACCATGGTATCTGATGCTGTGGAACCAGATCTCCATGGTAACTGATGCTGTGGAACCAGATCTCCATGATAACTGATGCTGTGGAGCCAGATCTCCGTGGTAACTGATGCTGTGGAGCCAGATCTCCATGGTAACTCATGGTGTGGAGCCAGATCTCCATGGTAACTGATGTTGTGGAGCTAGATCTCCATTGTAACTGATGCTGTGGAGCCAGATCTCCATGGTAACTGATGCTGTGGAGCCAGATCTCCATGGTAACTCATGGTGTGGAGCCAGATCTCCATGGTAACTGATGTTGTGGAGCTAGATCTCCATTGTAACTGATGCTGTGGAGCCAGATCTCCATGGTAACTGATGCTGTGGAGCCAGATCTCCATGGTAACTCATGGTTTGGAGCCAGATCTCCATGGTAACTGATGTTGTGGAGCTAGATCTCCATGGTAACTGATGCTGTGGAGCCAGATCTCCATGGTAACTGATGCTGTGGAGCCAGATCTCCATGGTAACTGATGCTATGGAGCCAGATCTCCATGGTAACTGATGCTGTGGAGCTAGATCTCAATGATAACTGATGCTGTGGAGCCAGATCTCCATGGTAACTGATGTTGTGGAGCTCGATCTCCATGGTAACCGATGCTTCACAGTTTGATCTCCATGGTAACTGATGCTTTACAGTTAGATCTCCATGGTAACCGATGCTTCACAGTTAGATCTCCGTGGATGGTTGAACCACCTGTTCTTCTGATTCCTGTAAACTCTGACTGCAGCTTTAGTTTCTTACACACAGAAAGTCTGGAAATGTCATCCAGCAGTTCGTCTTTCTGGTTCTGAACATCTCTTCGTGTCTCTCAGGCATCCCGGTGTCGGTCAGCTGGTGCTGGAACTCGGCGGATGGCGTCGCCTTTGTGTCTCAGCGAGGTCCGCTGTACATCTGGGTCTATCGAGGCCCGGACCCCGGCGTCACAGTGCACAAAGAAGCCCACTCCTTCCTGTCCGACATCTGCCTGTTCAGGTGGCATCCCACCAAGAAGGGCAAGCTGGTGTTCGGACACACAGACGGCAGTTTGTCGGTGTTTCAGCCAGGTATGGATTCACACCTGAATGCAACTAAATAACTAAAACTACTCATGTAACTCTCTGGACCTCACAACCTGCCAGCTGGTGGAAAAAACAGGTTGTCTTTAATAAAATCACCAAAATTACAGCTTCGACCAACCCCAACCCTAAATCCAACTCCAACCCTAAATCCAACCCCAGCCTAAATCCAAACCCAACCTAAATCCAACCCCAACCCTAAATCCAACCCCAACCCTAACCTTAACCCAAACCTTACTTTTGACTTTTGTTTTTTTCTGTCTAGGCAGCAAAAGTCAGAAACACGTCCTTCGACCGGAGTCTCTGGAGGGAACGGATGAGGAGGATCCGGTCAGTGCTCTGGAGTGGGATCCTCTGTCCACCGACTATTTACTGGGTAAGACTGAATTTAACAATCTTTAAAACTTTAACCATTTTTTAGTTTCTGCCATTTAAACATGCTCCAGGTCAAACTGACATCGTTGCTGTTCTGAGAAACGAACCTAACAGGAGGGTTCATTTTACTGACATGGAATAAAATTCACAACATTTGTCATCTGGAATCACTTTATAGAGTAAAATATGATCTATTTTTTTAAAATCAGAGGTGTGATGACAATGATCTCTGCCTGTCCCTCAGTGTCCAACCTCCATAACGGCATCCGGCTGGTGGACAGCGAAGCTCTGGCCTGCATCACCTCCTTCTGCTTCCCCTCGGCGGCGGCTTCGATCCAGTGTCTGGCCTGGGTTCCCTCTGCTCCCGGCATGTTCATCACTGGAGGTAAGCAGCGGGACGAGTCTGCGACCTGGAAACACCTTTAAAACGCTGGGCGAGAAACAAAATGAGGAACAAAACCAAAAAAAAAAAAAGGAACAAAATGAGAAAAACAAACCCAAAACAAGAAAAACCAGATGTAAAATGAGATAAAACAAGACAAAAATCAGACACAAAACTAGAAAAATAAGAAAAATTAGGAACAAACCAACACAAAATGTGAAACAATATGAGAAAAATGAGACACAAAACCTAAAAAAACAAGAAACAAAATGAGAAAAACTAAGAAAATAGGAAGAAAAACTGGATATAAAATGAGATAAAATAAGACACAATCAGAAAAACAAGAAAAATTGGAAACAAACCAACGCAAAGCAAGAAATAAAACAAGAAAAACAGACACAAAACCTAAAAACAAGAAACATAATGAGAAAAACCAACAAGAAACAAAAAAACTGTATATAAAGTGAGATAAAACAAGACACAAATCAGACACAAAAATGAGAAAAACAAGAAAAATGGGAAACACACTAAAAGAACTAGATGAGGAACAAAACCTAAAAAACAAGAAACAAAATGAGAAAAACCAACACAAAACAAGAAAAACTAGATATAAAATGAGATAAAACAAGACTCAAAATAACAAAAACAAGAAAAATGGCAAACAAACCAACATAAAACTAGATATAAAATGAGAAAAACAAGACACAAAAATGAGAAAAACAAGAAAAATGGCAAACAAACTAAAACAACTAGATATAAAATGAGAAATATGAGGAACACAACTTAAAAAACAAGAAACAAAATGAGAAAAACAAACACAATAAGAAGAAAAACTAGATATGAAGGAGACTCAAAATAAGAAAATCAAGAAAAATGGGAAACAAACCGACAGAATGAGGAAAAGAAGAAAAACGAGGAACAAAACCAATAAAAACAAGAAACAAGACAAGAAAATGAGACAAATTGGCACAAAACAAGAAAAACTAGATATAAAATGAGAAAAGTGAGACACAAAACCTAAAAAATAAGAAACAAAATGAGAAAAACCAACACAAAAAAAAAAAAATGACATAAAAGGAGATAAAATGAGAGACAAATCAGACACAAAACAAGAAAAACAAAAAAAATGACACACAAAACCAAAGGAACTCGATATAAAATGAGAAAATGAGGAACAAAATGTAAAAAAACAACGTAATGAGAAAAACCAACACAAAGAAAAAAAACTAGATATAAAATGAGATAAAACAAGACAGAAATCAGACACAAAACTAGAAAAACAAGAAAAATGAGGAACAAACCAACACAGAATGAGAAACAATATGAGAAAAATGAGACACAAAACCTAAAAAACAAGAAAGAAAATGAGAAAAACCAACACAAAACAAGAAAAATTTGATATAAAAGGAGATACAATGAGAGACAAATCAGACACAAAACAAGAAAAACTAGATATAAATGGGATAAAACAAGACAGAAATCAGACACAAAATGAGAAAAACAAGTAAAATGAGGAACAAAATGAGAAAAATGAGACAGAATCATCATTGAAACGTTGAATCCACAGACAGGAGAACTGTTTGATCTGTGGTAGAATATTGTTGGCAGGTTTGTGTGTCCGTCAGACTCATGGAGGAGGAAAACTGTTGGATTGTTTTGAGGATTGTGTTGACAGGTTTGTGTGTCCGTCAGACTCGCAGGTCGGTGTGTTGAGGATTTGGAACGTGTCGAGATCGACTCCTCTGGACAGTTTCAAGCTGAAGAAGACGGGATTCCATGCTCTGCACGTCCTCAACTCTCCTCTGGCCAAGAAAGGTGAGCAACACAACACAAAACCAAAGACACAACACAAAACACAACACAATACCAAATCTAAACACAACATAGGGATGCAAGCCACTGTGAACACTACAGTTGAGACACAAAATGATGGAAAAGCACACATAAAACAGCCACAAAGAGACACAAAATGTTCACAGGGACACAACATAATAGAAAAGAGACCTAAAATGACAGAAATAAGACAAAAATATTCACAAAGAGACACAAAATGATGGAAATAAGACATAAATATCCACAAAGGGACACAAAATGATGGAAATAAGACATAAATATCCACAGAGACACAAAATGACCACAACGAAACATAAAGCAACATATTAAGACACAAAAGGGCACAAATAAGACACAAAACAACCACAAGGACACAAAAAGTGACACAAGCCAGACACAAAATGACCGCAAATAGATAAAAAACAACACAAAATGACCACAAGAGACAAAAAACGACAACATTAAGGCAAAAATGACGGCAGTGACAAAAAAATTATAGAAAAGAGAGACAAAATCACCACAATGAAACACAAAATGACACAATTAAGACATAAAACAATTGCAAAGAGACACAAACGGACAGAAATAAGACACGAAATGTCCAAAAAGACACAAACAACACAAGACACCAGTCGACTGCAAAGACACACAAAATGTCTAAAAAGAGAAAAAGTGACACAAATAAGACACAAAATGCCCTCAAAGAGATAAAAGGGGACACAAATATGACACAAGATGGTCGCAAAGAGACAAAAAGCGACATTAAGACAAAAATGACTAAAAAATTTATAGAAAAGAGAGATAAAATAAACACAACAAAATACAAAATGACCACAATGAGACACAAAATGACTGCAGAGACACAAAAGGACCACAAAGAGACACAAAATGACTACAAAGAGACACAAAATGACACCAAAGAGACACAAAATATCCACAAAAAGACACAAAACAACACAAATGAGACAAAAATGACTGTAAAATGATAAAAAATGATTGAAAATAGAGACAGAATGACCACGAAGAGACACAAAATGTCCAAAAAGACATAAAACAACCACAAGGAGACCAAAAATAACACAATTATGACACAAAACGACACAAATAGGACACAAAATGACCACAAAGAGATAAAAAAAGTGACAACATTAAGACACAACCACTACAAAGAGACACAAATTGACAGAAATAAGACAAAATGTCCAAAGACATAAAACGATCACAAAGACACACAAAAGGACCACAAAGAGAAACAAAACAACACAAATAAGACAAAAATGACTGCAAAGTGACAAAAAATGATTGAAAAGACACACAAAAGGATCACAAGGAGATACAAAATGACCACAAAGAGACACAAAAAGATTACAGAGACACAAAACGACACAAATAAGAGACAAAATGTCAGAAATAAGAGACAAAATGTCCAAAAAGACACAAAACTACCACAAAGAGACACAAAATGACCACAGAGACACAAAACAAAGCAAATAAGAGACAAATGAACACAAGAGACATGAAATGACAGAAAAGAGACACAAAACTTCCACAAAGAGACACAAAACGACCACAAAGAGACACAGCGACACAAAAATAACCACAAAGAGACACAAAGAGACAAAAAATGTCCACAAAGAGAAACAAAATGACCACAAAGAGATACAAAGCGACCACAGAGACACAAAACAACACAAATAAGAGACAAAACAACACAAATAAGAGACAAAATGAACACAATAGACACAAAATGTCCAAAAATCCATAAAACAACCACAAGGAGACCAAAAGTAACACAATTATGACACAAAACGACCACAGAGACATAAAACGACACAAATAAGAGACAAAACGACCACAAAGAGACACAAAATGTCCAAAAATCCACAAAATAACCACAAGGAGACCAAAAGTAACACAATTATACACAAAATGACCACAGAGACACAAAACGACACAAATAAGACACAAAATGACCACAGAGACACAAAACATCCACTCTGACACCTTTAGTGGGTCACTAGTGCGTTTTTAAAGGATTGTGTGTCTGAGTGTCCATGTTGTGTTCCTAAAAGTGTGATTCTGTCTGCAGCCCAGAGCTCCGGTTCTCCCAGTAGAAGTCAACACACCAGTTCCACCAGCGAGGCGGTTCCTCCCCCCATGCTGTCCCAGAACAGGTCCTTCTCGCTGCCCCCGGGACACGCCGTCTGCTGCTTCATGGACGGAGGCGTGGGGCTCTACGACATGGCCGCCAAGAAGTGGGACTTCCTGCGAGACCTGGTACTCTGCAGAACCTCCGGCCGCTGACGGGGTCCGGGTTAGAACTGTGGTGTCATGGTTCCATTGTTCTCTGTTCCAGGGTCATGTAGAAACCATCTTCGACTGTAAGTTCAAGCCGGACGACCCCAACCTGCTAGCCACCGCTAGCTTCGACGGGACCATCAAGATCTGGGACACCAACACGCTGACGGCCGTCCACACCTCACCTGGAAACGAAGGAGTGGTCTACTCCCTGTCCTGGGCTCCAGGTATGACAACACAGACACACACAGGACACACACAGACACACAAAGGACACACACAGACACACAAAACGACAGAAAAGACACACAAAACGACCACAAAGAGACACAAAACAACCACAAAGAGACACAAATCGACAGAAAAGAGACACAAAACAACCACAAAGAGACACAAAACAACCACAAAGAGACACAAAACAACCACAAAGACACACAAAGAGACACAAAGAGACACAAAGACACACAAAGACACACAAAGACACACAAAACGACAGAAAAGAGACACAAAATGGCCACAAAGAGATACAAAACAACCACAAAGACACAAAACAACCACAAAGAGACACAAAACAACCATAAAGAGACACACAAAATGACAGAAAAGAGACACAAAATGGCCACAAAGCGACACAAATGACCACAAAGACACAAAACGACAGAAAAGAGACACAAACAACCACAAAGAGACACAAAATAACCACAGAACACAAAACAACCACAAAGAGACACAAAATGACCACAAAGAGACACAAAATGTTGTGTTTTGTATAAAGTAAATTAAAATCAGCTGATATTTCGACGTCTCTGTGTCATATTTAAAACTCCCAGATGAGTCTTTGATCCTCGGACGTTTTGCGTTTCCTCTGGTTGTTGTTGTTGTTGCCACGGTGTCCTGAATGTTTGTCCTGTTGTGTCAGCTGTCGTTGATTCTCTTTGTGTTTCCTAGGAGACCTGAACTGTATCGCCGGAGCTACGTCTCGTAACGGAGCGTTTATCTGGGACGTCCGGAAGGGAAAGATCATCACCCGATTCAACGAGGTTAGCACCCCAGTAGAAGAACCAGGAAGTTAAACATTGTCTGGTTAGAACCCCCAGTAGACTAGAAGAACCGGGAAGTTAAATGTTGTCTGGTTAGAACCCCAGTAGAAGAACCAGGAAGTTAAACGTTGTCTGGTTAGAACCCCAGTAGACTAGAAGAACCAGGAAGTTATATGTTGTCTGGTTAGAACCCCAGTAGAAGAGAAGAACCTGGAAGTTAAACACTGTCTGGTTAGAACCCACAGTAGACTAGAAGAACCAGGAAGTTAAATGTTGTCTGGTTAGAACCCCAGTAGACTAGAAGAACCAGGAAATTAAATGTCTGGTTAGAACCCCAGTAGACTAGAAGAACCAGGAAGTTAAATGTTGTCTGATTAGAATCCCAGTAGACTAGAAGAACCAGGAAGTTAAACATTGTCTTGTTAGAACCCCCAGTAGACTAGAAGAACCAGGAAGTTAAATGTTGTCTGGTTAGAACCCCAGTAGAAGGGAAGAACCAGGAAGTTAAACATTGTCTGGTTAGAACCCCAGTAGAAGAGAAGAACCAGGAAGTTAAACATTGTCTTGTTAGAACCCCAGTAGACTAGAAGAACCGGGAAGTTAAATGTTGTCTGGTTAGAACCCCAGTAGAAGAACCAGGAAGTTAAAATGTTCCGGTTCCGGTTCTAGAACGTTGTTTCCCTTCATAAATCATGGTATGTAGTCCAGTTCATTAAAGATGTTGACAGTAACGACCCAGTTTGTTTCTCCAGCATGGAAAAAACGGGATCTTCTGTATTTCGTGGAGCCATAAGGACTCTAAGAGGATCGCCACCTGCAGCGGAGACGGGTTCTGGTAGGTCCTAAACAGAACCATCAGATTAAACATCAGACCAGCTGACGGGTTCTAGTAAGTCTGAAACAGAACCATCAAACAGACCAGCTGGTTTAACTTTGACCATCAGTGATGCTCTGCTCCCAGAGCTCCTGCAACACCTGAACCTCCAACCTCTTTGTGGTTGTTTTGTGGGTATTTGTGGGTGTTTTGGTTATATTTGGGACTGTTTTTGCGTGTGTTTGTTTTTATTGTGTGTTTTTTAATTGTTTTGTGTCTCTATGGTTGTTTTGTGTCTCTTTGTGGTGGTTTTGTGTCTCTGTGGTGGTTTTGTGTCACTTTGTGATCATTTTGTGTCTCTTTGTGGTTGCTTTGTGTCTCTTTGGGGTCATTTTGTGTCTCTGTGGTGGTTTTGTGTCTCTTTGTGGTTGTCTTGTGTCTCTTTGTGGTGGTTTTGTGTCTCTGTGGTCGTTTTGTGTCTCTGTGGTGGTTTTGTGTCTCTTTGTGACCATTTTGTGTCTCTGTGGTCATTTTGTGTCTCTTTGTGGTTGTTTTGTGTCTCTTTGGGGTCATTTTGTGACTCTTTGTGGTTGTTTTGTGTCTATTTGTGATCATTTTGTGTCTCTTTGTGGTCATTTTGTCTCTTTGTGGTTGTTTGGTGTCTCTCTGTGGTCATTTTGTGTGTGTTTGTAGTTGTTTTGTGTCTCTTTGTGGTGATTTTGTATGTATTTGTGGATGTTTTGATAATATTTGGGACTATTTTTATGTGTCTTTGTGATTGTTTTGTGTCTCTTTGTGGTATTTTTGTTTGTTTTTGTAGTTGCTTTGTATCTCTGTAGTTGTTTTGTGTCTCTGTGGTTGTTTTGTGTCTCTTTGGGGTGGTTTTGTTTGTCTTTTTGGTGACTTTGTGTCACTTTGTGGTTGTTTTGTGTGCCGTTGTGGATGTTTTGGTAATATTTGGGACTATTTTTGTGTGTCTTTGTGATTATTTTGTCTCTCTTTTTGGTGTTTTTGTCTCTTTATTGTGGTTTTGTGTCTTTGTGGTGGTTTTAAAAGTTTTATTTAAAAATAAAAACAAATTTGGCAAAATTAGAAATGTAAAAATAAATAAAAATTGTAAATATTTTCAAAAAATGAATAAAAATCTTCCCCCAAAAAATCATAAAAATATCTGAAATGATTCCATATATACCAGTAAAAGTTCTAATATTTTCTTTAAGAACATTCAGAAAAAAAACATCCCAAAACTTAAACAAAACCAAAATCCAGAAAATTTCGCTGGATTTTGGTTGATTTTTTTCTGAATGAATGAAACATTTTTAACATTTCTTTTTTTCCCACAAAAAATGTTCAAACATTTCCCAAAAATGTTGAAAATGTGGACATCAGAAGTTTCACTGTGAAAAAAAAAAAAAATTTTTTTCACATTTTCAAACCTTAAAACGGGTCAGTTTGACCCGCAGGACGACACGAGGGTTAAAGGTCACAGGAAGACAACAACATCTGTAAACAGTCCCGTAATGTTCTGATCAGACGGTTCTCTGTTCCTTATGGTTCTAACAGCATCATCAGAACCATCGATGGGAAGATCCTGCACAAGTACAAACATCCTGCTGCCGTGTTTGGCTGCGACTGGAGCCAGAACAACAAGTAAGAAAACCTTTAAGGAACCTTTCAGGAACGTTTTCATGTCAGGTGAAGTTCCTGTAGCATTAGTATAACATTTCAGTGTCAACATTCAGAAGATGTTCTCGTGGAACGATGATGTTCTGTGATGACAGAGGAGGAATGTTCTCAAACTAGCATCCAAAGAATGTTTTCCAGTTATTCAGATAACCTTTAATTTGACATACAAACAAAGGTGGAACGTTCCTTCTATGGTGTTCTGACGACATTTTAGGGGCCTTCTTAAAGGAACACATTGTAGAATGTTCTTCTATAAAATGCTTCCACAATGATACAAAGGAAGAACGTTCTCAGTGCAACATTCAGGAAACATTTACTAGACCTCAAATGACAAAATGTTTTTTATACAGAACGCTTTATAACGTTCATGTTATGTTCTATATTAAAGGTAGAACATTTTGCCTTTTGTTGAGGAAACATATTAAAGAACGTTCTTCTGTAAAACATTCTTTCAATTTTCCATGATAACAAAGATAGAACGTTCCAAACCAGCATTTGAAAAATGTTTTCCAGACGTTATTAGAACCTCAGATGACAGAACGTTCCTTTATAGAAATGTTAAGGAAGCACATTCTAGTACGTTATTCTGTAACAAAGGAGGAACGTTCTCAAACCAAAAACAGGCAAACATGATGTTATTGAGATGACTCATGTGACTGAATGCTTATCTTTATCTTATCTTTGTCTTATCTTAACACATATTATCACACTTTATCTCATCTTATCTAATCTCATCTCATTGTAAGGCATATTATCACATTTTATCTTATCTAATCTCATTTCATCTCATTTCATCTTGTCTTGTCTTATTTCATTTCATCTCATTTCATGTTATCACAGCTTATCTCATCTTATCTTTTCTCATCTCATCTCATTTCATCTTGTCTCATCTCATTTCATCTCATCTCGTGTCATTTCATCTAATTCATTTCAATTCAGTTCAATTCAATTTTATTTACATAGCACCAATTACAGTCAAATTGTCTCAAGACGCTTTACAGAACTCATATGCCTGACCCCCAGAACAAGCCAAAAGGTGACAGTGGCAAGGAAAACACCCTTTTAACAGGGAGAAACTGATTATAGTTTACTGCTATGGTGTATGGCTCTGGCATTAAATATACTACATATATAGCTGGTGGTAAATTCAAAAACATGTAGATGAGTATATCAAGTACAGTAAGGGCAATGCAGAGTAGATTGGTGGAAATGGGCAGCTGGAAGCAGTGGGCTGGAGGAAGGTCAACAGCAGCATCCCACAGTGGACATGATGGAGACTAGGCCAGACTAGACTAATTTCATCTCATCTTATCTAATCTCATTTCATCTCATCTAATTTTATCACATCTTATCTAATCTTTTCTCATCTCATTCCATCTCATGTCATCTCATTTCATTTCATTTAATCCCATCTCATTTAATCTCATTTTGTCACATTGTATCTCATCTTCTCTTATCACATATATCTCATCTCATCTCATCTGATCTTATCTCATTTCATCACATCTTATCTTAATGCATATTATCGTATTTTATCTTACCTAATCTCCTTTCATCTCATCTCATCTCATTTTATCACATCTTATCTAGTCTTATCTTTTCTTTTCTTATCTCATCTCACCTCATCTCATTTCATCTCATCTCATTTTATCACATCTTATCTAATCTTATCTTTTCTCATCTTTTCTCATCTCATTTCATCTAATTACATCTCATCTTATCACATATATCTCATCTTATCTCATTTTATCACATCTTATCACATCTTATCTTTTCTCATCTCATTTAATCTCATCTTCTCATCTCATTTTATCTCATCTCATCTTAACAGATCGCATTTTATCTTATCTAATTTCCTTTAATCTCATTTCTTCTCATCTCATCTTGTCTCATCTCATTTTATCACATCTAATCTTATCTCATCTCATGTCATTTCCTCTCATCTCATTTAATCCCATCTCATGTTATCTCATCTCGTTATTTTGTTTCTCTGACCACCACAGCCTCAGAGAGCAGTTAGCTTAGCATAGAGACTCTGTATCCTCTGATGAACTGAATCCACTCTACACTGCAGCTTCTCTCGTCGTGTTTCTGCAGAGACATGATCGCAACCGGCTGCGAGGATAAAAACGTTCGGGTTTACTACCTGGCCACCAGCTCAGACCAGCCTCTGAAGGTCTTCACAGGACACTTGGCCAAGGTGTTCCACGTCCGCTGGTCTCCTCTCAGGGAAGGAATCCTGTGCTCGGGATCAGATGATGGGTGGGTGGAACACATCCAGGCATAAAGTAAGGGTTCTCTAGACATGAAGGTTGAGGTGGAACATGTGGTTGTTTGTGTGCAGAACCGTTCGTATCTGGGACTACACTCAGGATGCCTGCATCAACGTCCTCAGCGGCCACACGGCTCCAGTCAGAGGCCTGATGTGGAACACCGAGGTTCCTTACCTCCTCATTTCAGGTGACGTCTACAACCAGCGATGGCTCGAACATCTCTGATCTGCCAGAAATGATCTAAAACGATGAAAATTAGTTCAGAATGACATGAAAATAGTCTAAAATGACTGGGAAAGGATCCAAAATCAGTCAGAATTCCTCTCAAATTATTAAAAATCCACAATAACACTAAATTTCTCTAAAATGACATGAAAATGATTCAAAATTGCAGAAAATTTATCCAGAATTACATAGAAGTCGTCAGAAATGACAAAATCTTCCCAAAATGACTTAAAAATTGACCAAAATGATTTAAAAATGTACAAAATGCCTCAAAAATTGCTTAAATCTGTTCAGAATGAACTGAAAATGGTTAAAAAAAAGCCTCAAAAATGATCCATAACGACTTGAAAATGATCCAGAATTACAGAAATCTTTTCAGAAATGATCTAAAACGATGAAATTTAGTTCAGAATGAAATGAAAATAGTCTAAAATGAAAGGAAAATGATCCAAAATCAGTCAGAATTTCTCTCAGACGGCTAAAATTGTTTTAAAAAGGATCCAAAATGACTCAGAATCGGTCTACAATGAATTGAAAATTATCCAAAATTGCAGAAAGAAGAAAACTTTCTAGATTTCTGTGACCCAATATTCCACATGAAAGTCTTCTACATGTTTATTTTAGTATTAATGTGATCTGAAACTACATAAATGGTTAAAGAAACATCACTTTATGATGTTATTCATGTTTTAAATGTTGATATAAACTCAAAGACGGAACTTTTCATGATGGTTTCAGATCAGTTTTCTCTAAATGTTTGCTGATCTGAGATTGAACAGATGAACTGGACTGGACTTTAGAGTGACGTAACTTTACTTCTTCTATGTTTTTTAATGGGCTTTGTGCTCCAGGTTCCTGGGATTACACCATCAGAGTGTGGGACACCAGAGACGGGACGTGTCTGGACACCGTCTACGACCACGGAGCCGACGTCTACGGTGAGAAAACTTCATCTTAACTCACTCTGGTTCCTTTTCTCTGCAGCAGACAGTCAGAATGCTGCAGTAAGTTCTGTCAGGACGACACAGAATCATGGAAATCTAGAAAAATAAAAGTCTAAACTGTTTATTATTGGCAGTTTTTTTTAAAATGACACCCGTAGAATGCAGTGATTTTAATGAAATATGAAGATTTTTGAACATTTTTTATAAAGATAGTTTGTCATTTAAACCAGTTTTGTAGGTTATAAAAGGTCCTTTTGAGAAAATTTAGTAAAAATCAGTATGAACCGATTTATGCTACATACACACACATACTTTTATTGTTTTAGCATCTGGTTTAAATTAAAAATGTAGAAATTACAGTTTCTGACTGATAAATTGTGACATTTTGATCATTTTTTTTGGAAAAGATAGTTCATCATTTAAACCTCTTTTGTAGTTTAAAATACAAATATAAACCCTACAAAATGAAAATGTATTGATATGGACACACATATTTTATTGTTTTAGAGTCTGATTTAAATAAAATAATAATAATAATGATTGTTTTTCATTTAAATATTTACTCAGAGAGAATTTTGAAGCTAAAATGTGAATAAAAAACATAAATATGAAAATATTCTCGTGTTTAATTTTCATTTATTATTATTATTATTATTATTATTATTATTATTATTATTATTATTATTATTATTATTATTATTATTATTATTATTATTATTATTATTGATAATTTATTGTTGATTTATTTATTTTTACAATTTCTGGCTGATAAATTATGATATTGACAGTTTCTCATTTAAATCTGTTTTGTAGTTTAAAAGACAAATATGAAGGCCCTGTTGAGAAAATTTAATAAAAAGTGAAAATTTATCGTAAAAAAATTATCAAAAATTTATCATATTGTTATTATTTTAGAATCTTGTTTAAATAATAATAATAATAATAATAATAATAATAATAATAATAATAATAATAATAATAATAATAATAGTCTTTCATATAAACATTTACTCAGAGAGAATGTTGAAGCCAAAATGTGAATAAAAACATAAATATGAGAATATTCCCATGTTTAATTTTCATTTATTATTATTATTATTATTATTATTATTATTATTATTATTGTTGTTGTTGTTGTTGTTGTTATCATTATTGTTATTGTTAAAATTATTATCAATATTATTATTATTATTATTGTTATTGTTATTATTATTATTTTTAGAAACTTGGTGTCTCCAACTCTGGATTAAAGACATTTAACTGTTTACGCTTTGAACTAAACACAGTTCAGCTGAAAACTCCCTGAATTTTCCTCATGTGACTTTTAGTTCCACCACGATCCTGACAGACTTCCAGGTTCTGCAGAAGATCACAGAATTTTTAGTTTTTTACAGAATCCGTTTCAGACAAACGGTTTATTTTTGGTAGATTTAAGGAGGCGTGTAGAATAAAGCTGCTGTGTTTTCCTGGTTCTGAATGCAGTTCCTGGTTCTGGTTCCTGCAGGTCTGACGTGTCACCAGAACCGACCCTTCACCATGGCCAGCTGCAGCAGAGACAGCACGGTCCGGCTCTGGTCCCTCACCCCCCTCATCTCCAACCTGCTCCTCAACGTCCTCACCGCCCAGCCCTGGGAGAAGATCACTGGCAACACAGGTCAGAACGTAATCAGAACATCCTCACAACATCCTCAGAATATCCTCACAACATCCTCACAACATCTTCAGAACATCCTCACAACATCCTCAGAGCATCCTCACAATGTCCTCACAACATCCTCACAATGTCCTCACAACATCCTTAGAACATCCTCACAACTTCCTCAGAACATCCTCACAGCATCCTCAGAACGTCCTCACAACATCCTCACAATGTCCTCACTGACCGGCCCTGGGAGACAATCACTGGCAACATGGGTCAGAATGTCCTCACAGCGTCCTCACAACGTAGTCAGAACATCCTCAGAACATCCTCAGAACATCCTGAGAACGTCCTCACAACGTCCTCACAACATCGTCACAACATCCTCACAATGTCCTCAGAACATCCTCACAACATCCTCACAATGTCCTCACAACGTCCTCACAACGTCCTCAGAACATCCTCACAACATCCTCACAACGTCCTCACAACGTCCTCACCGACCGGCCCTGGGAGACCATCACTGGCAACACGGGTCAGAACGTCCTCACAACGTAGTCAGAACATCCTCACAACATCTTCAGAACATCCTCACAACGTCCTCACAACATCCTCACAACGTCCTCACCGACCGGCCCTGGGAGACGATCACTGGCAACACGGGTCAGAACGTCCTCACAACGTAGTCAGAACATCCTCAGAACATCCTCAGAACATCCTCACAACATCCTCACAACATCCTCACAACGTCCTTACCGACCGGCCCTGGGAGACGATCACTGGCAACACGGGTCAGAACGTCCTCACAATGTCCTCACAACGTCCTCACTGACCGGCCCTGGGAGACGATCACTGGCAGCATGGATCAGAACGTCCTCACAGCGTCCTCACAATGTAGTCAGAACATCCTCAGAACATCCTCACAACATCCTCACAACATCCTGAGAACATCCTCACAACGTCCTCACAACATCCTCAGAACGTCCTCACAACATCGTCACAACATCCTCACAACGTCCTCACAACGTCCTCAGAACATCCTCACAACATCATCACAACATCCTCACAACATCCTCACGACGTCCTCACGACCTCCTCAGGACGTCCTCACGACATCCTCACAACGTCCTCACAACATACTCAGAACGTCCTCAGGACGTCCTCACAACATCCTCACAACAACCTCAGCTGCTGATCTAACCTTCTAGTTCCATCTAAAGTTCTAACTTTCTGGTTCCATCTAATGTTCTAACCTTCTGGTTCCATCAAAAGTTCTAACTTTCTAGTTCCATCTAAAGTTCTAACCTTCTGTATTTCCTCTACAGACACTGCGATGGTTCCTGGTTCCCCGCCGCTGCTTTGTGGAAAAGTTTCCCGAGACATCAAGCAGGAGCTGGACAAGCTGAGCGTGGACATCCAGGCCAAGAAGCTCCGCTGGTTTTCTGAGTGCTTTTCGGTAAAGATCTTCTGAATGTTGGTTGATGGTTGGTGGTGATGTGTCTGACATCAAGTATTTAACGGTCGTTCTCTAGGAATCAGTTTCTAATCCTCGTGCTGAAATCTCTGCTCTCTGGAAACGTTCAGGTTCATTCTGAGAGGAAATGTTCTGGTGGTTTGTCTCCATCTGCTGGTTGTCAGCTGCAACGTCACACTTCAGACGTTCTCATGCATTTCCTGTTTGTTTTGTGGCTCATTTGCATCGGTTCGGGTCTCTTTGTGGTTGTTTTTTATTTAATTTGTGGTCGTTTTGTGTCTCTTTGTGGTCGTTTTGTGTCTTTTTGTGGTCATTTTGCGTCTTTGTGGCCGTTTTGTGTCTCTTTGTGGTCATTTTGGGTCTTTGTGGTCGTTTTGTGTCTTTGTGGTCGTTTTGTGTCTCTTTGTGGTCATTTTGTGTCTCTTTGTGGTCATTTTGCGTCTTTGTGGTTGTTTTGTGTCTCTTTGTGGTCATTTTGCGTCTCTGTGGGCATTTTGTGTTCGTGTGTGGTTGTTTTGTGTCTCTTTGTGGTCATTTTGTGTCTCTTTGTGGTCATTTTGCGTCTTTGTGGTGGTTTTGTGTCTCTTTGTGGTGGTTTTGTGTCTCTTTGTGGTCATTTTGTGTCTTTGTGGTCATTTTGCGTCTTTGTGGTGGTTTTGTGTGTCTTTGTGGTCATTTTGTGTCTCTGTGGTCATTTTGTGTCTGTGTGTGGTTGTTTTGTGTCTCTTTGTGGTCGTTTTGTGTCTTTTTGTGGTTATTTTGTGTCTCTTTGTGGTTGTTTAGCATCTCTTTGTGGTTGTTTTGTGTCTTTGTGGTCATTTTGTGTCTCTGTTGTTGTTTTGTGTCTCTTTGTGGTCGTTTTGTGTCTCTTTTCTGTCATTTTGTGTCTCTTTGTGGTAATTTTGTGTTGAAGTTTTCTCATTTTGTGTTTTGAGCCATGCTGCATCTATTTTTTTCATCCAGTATGATTTTCCTCTCATTCCTCTCATTATTTTACAGCGACATGGTTTTTCTCCATAACATCTACATTTAGGGCAGCACCTAAAGCAATAGTTCAGTGAAGAAAATGATTTAAATCAGTGACGTGAACTTTTTCTAACCAGCAGATGTCGTTGTTGTTCCCGTAATAAATAGAGAACCACCTCTAAATACAGTTTCTCAATCTGAACTGTATTTACTACAGGGTTGTGTTTATTAGATAACATCCTGATATAAAACAGTTACAGTTTGTGTGGCAGCTTTGTGCATTTAATCTGTTTGACTTTGGAAGGTGAATCAACAGAAAGCCCTCTGCACCACACCCTTCATCCCACGTTTACTTAAAGGAAACGCAAATCAAACACAGAGATCAGAGGAGAAAAGTCTTAAGCAAACAGAGGAGGAGGTTTTATTCCTGTGAGAGTAGAGGTCACAGAGAGGAGAACAAGCCGGTTTAGTCAGTTTTATCACAACAGTAAATACTGTTAACAGCATATTTACAACTGTCTATCTCAGAACGCCAGTACAACAAAGAAATTAATAAAAGGAGCTTTTATAATGTCTTAGAAGCTTCCTCCTTTTGTTGCTTTTTAACATTGAATCATCGACAGTTGGTTCTAGAAGTCATGAGTGATTGATGGATGATCTGAGGTCAGTGGTTGTAGAATAAAGACTCCTGGATCTGGAAGGTCCAGTCTCTGGTGGATCAGAACTCCTGGATAGAACTGCACCATGAAGACTGAAGAACCAAGAAACTCTGAGAAAAGGTTGTTGAAAAGTATCAGTCAGGACGATACAAGAACATTTAAAGTTCCTGAAGATCTCTGAGTCCAGTTAAATCCATCAAGAAATGAAAGGAAGATGGAACATGAATAAATCTGACTAGAGCAGGACGTCCTGAAGACCTGAGAGACTAGTGTGGGAGGCCACCAAGACTCCTATGACTCTTCTGAAGGGGTTACTAGAGACTAGAGAAGGAGGCTAGAATTGGTTGCTACGGTGGTGGTAGCATCATGATGTGAAGCGCAGTGGCAGCAGCATCATCAGGAAGTGAAGCATGGTGGTGGCAGCATCATGATGTGAAGCATGGTGGTGGTGGTATCATGATGTGAAGCATGGTGGCGGCAGCATCAGGAGGTGAAGCATGGTGGTGGCAGCATCATGATGTGAAGCATGGTGGTGGCAGCATCATCACGTGAAGCATGGTGGTGGTGGTATCATGATGTGAAGCACTGTGGTGGCAGCATTATAAAGTGAAGCATGGTGGTGGCATCATCATGACATGAAGCACGGTGGTGGCAGCATCATCATGATGTAAAGCACGGTGGTGGCAGCATCATGATATAAAGCACGGTGGTGGCAACATCATGATATAAAGCACGGTGGTGGCAGCATCATTTTACTCAGAGATAGTTTTAAGACGAGGTGGACGTTCTGGACTCCACACCTGAATCCAGCTGAGCACTAGAACAGTTCTGTTGACTGAGGATCCCTGAGGAACCTGACGGAGTTTAACAGGTTTTACAGAATAATGAGGTGAACCTCCAGATGTTTTCAGATGTTCTGCTGTGTGTATTCCACGTCCAGCCTCCAGGGGGCAGCAGTAACCTGTGGGACCTGGTGTCGGTCATCAACGGTCAGGACGACTCGCTGCTTCCTGCTGCCTACAGTAAAGGAGTGATGCACATGAAGCACCTGCTCAAGTTCAAAACGGTGAGTCAAGCCCCCAAATGAAGCAGGCGACCAATCAGAGCGTGGCACAGAGAGACGTGCTTAACCTGTCAATCAGAAGCCAGTTTAACCAGTGGATGTTTGTTTATTTATCAATCATTTATTCAGTGTTTAGAGTCCAGACATCACAGACTGTCAGGTTGTTTCTATCAAACCAATGGGTTTCAGAGCAGAAGGTTCTGGTGGTTCTCAGATGTTTTGTTGGTCTGGACAACAGATGTGGAGCTGACCTAGTTTTATGTGCAATGAAGCAATCACAACTGTTTTCTTTTTCTAAATGATGATGTTCTCTGGTGATTCCAGCTTTCAGGAGAACAAAATATCCTAGAATGAGGCCGACACAAGGACAGAGAGCAAATAAAAACAGTAATATGTCATAAAGTTCAGGTCAAGAGGCTGAAATAAACCAATTAAATGAATAAAACACGTTCAGGCTCCAAAAATGCATTGAAATCTGTGCAAAATGACTAAAAAAAACAGTGATTTGAAGACATGAAATTTAAAATGACTCTGGTCTTTCATAGCTAAAAACATTTGAACTCACTGAGGTTCATTTTAAAGTCCTGCAGCTCTGTGGAACCAGAACATCATGAAGAAGGAGAGAGAACTCAGAGATGTCTCAGAATTTACCTAAAACAACTGAAAATCAAGTTAAAGTGACAAAATCCGATCAAAAATAACTGAATTTTGTCTAAGTTGACTCAAAAATTGTTGAAAATGACTGAAAATTTGCTTAAAATGTAAAATGTTTGTGGAAAATACAAAAAAAAAACTGAAATGAGATGTAAACAACCAAAAACAACAACAGCAAGACACAAAATTACAAAAAATACAGAATTTGTCTAAAATGAAAAAAATAAATTCATCCAATGACTAATAGATTCTCTAAAACAACTCAAAATTTGTTTAAAGTTAAATTAGTTTGCTTGTTTTGGTTCCTTATTTGTGTAAAAGTTTAGTTTTAAATGTAAAAAACAGACACAAAACAACACAAAATGGTTCCAAAGATGGATGGAAGAACTACAATGACAAAAAAGGTGTCAGAATTTACCCAAATCAATTAGAAATTAGGTTACAATGACAAAATTGATCTAAAATGACTGAACTTTGTCTAAATACATTCAAAAATTGGCTAAAATTAATAAAAACTTACTTAAAAATCACAATTTTGTCAAAAAAATACTAAATTTGTCTAAAATGACCAAAAAAATTATCCAAAATTAAATTTCTCCTTGTTTTGATTATATAGTTGTTAAAAGGTTTAGTTATAAATGTAAAAAACAGACACAAAACAACCCAAAAATACCCCAAAAGGTTCCAAAGTGGGATGGAAGAACGAACATGACTAAAAAAAGACAAAAAACAAGAAAAATGAGACAAAAAATGACAAAGACGACACAAAATGTGTTTCTGGGGTTCGTAGACAAAAATTTAAAACTCAGCTGTAGAACAAACCAGGAAGCAGAGACATTAAATATTCAGATTCTGATTGTTGGTCCATCTGGTCCAGTCTGAAGCCCAGGAGCTGACCATCGTCAAGATGTCCAAGTTCGGAGGAGGAATCGGAGCTCCCAGTAAAGAGGAGAGGCTGAAGGAGGCAGCTGATATCCACCTGAGGCTGGGACAGATCCAGAGATACTGTGAGCTGATGGTGGAGCTAGGGCAGGTGGGCGTTATTATCAGCTTACACTGTAAAAACTCTAAATCTTACCAAGTCTATTTGTCTTATTTTTAGTCAAAATGTCTCATCCAAGTTGATTTAAGATAAATTTGCTTAACAAGAGACATCTCAGCAAGATGGAGGGACTTGCTTTAAGACAATGCATCTTAAATATCTTGTGAAGTCAAATAATCTTGAAATTATCTTGTTTTGAGTTGCATTTTACAAGAAAACTCAAAATAAGTTTAACCCTCGTGTCATCCTATGGGTCAAAATTGACCCGTTCTAAAGTTTGAAAATGTGAGGGAAAAAAATATTTTCACAGTGAAACGTCTGATGTCCACATTTTCAACATTTTTGGGAAATTTTTGAACATTTTTTGGTGGAAAAAAAAGAAGTCTTAAAAAATGTTTCTTTAAGAACATTCACAAAAAATCTACCAAAATCCAGCGAATTTCGCATCATCAGATGTTTTACTGATATATATGTAATCACTTGAGATATTTTTAGGATTTTTTTTTGGTAGATTTTTACTCATTTTTTGAAAATATTTACAAGAATTTTCTTGCCAAATTTGGCGGATTTAAAAAAAAAACTTTTAAGGGAAACTTTTAAGGAATTATTGGAATTTTCTTCCTGAAGGTTTTGCAAATTTTCAGAAATTTGGGGAATTTTTTGGGACTTTTTTCAGACAAGGAAACAATATTTTTTGGTGCCCGTAAATGAAGACAACAGGAGGGTTAATACATCTCAAATTAGGAGGTTACATGAACGCAAAAACCTATTTTTTGAGTGAAAAACTGCTTTTTTTTTTTTTTTTTAAAGCACATCTGGCTTATTTTAAGACACCTAAGCTTGACAATCCTGGTAAAATATGGCTTAAAATAAGTTTTCCCAGCTAATTTTGAGATCTCAATATTCTAAATATCATATCTTATTTCAAGAAATCTTACCAAACCATTTTTCACTTGTTCTATTGGCAGATTATTTTTTACTTATTTCAAGATAAAGGTTCCTTGAAATAAGTTTTTTTTTCTTGTTTTGGTTTTCAGTGTAATGTAGAAAGAAATAAAGATGGAGGGAAGGAGATTAGAGATAAACAACTGGTCTGTGTGATAGTTGTTGGAAGCCATCAGAAATGGATGATTGTGGTGATTTATTGTCCGTGTTTCAGTGGGAAAAAGCTCTTTCTGTGGCGCCAGGAGTCTCCATGAAGTACTGGAAGAAACTCATGCAGAGGTGAACCAGCGATCTTCATCTGAGTAGCAGCTAAAATGAAACTAAACACCTTTAATCTGCTGTTTGTTCTGTTAAAAACAAGGGTAGCATCATGTAAACAAACTGGTATTTAATCCCAAAAATTAATTAATATTTGCTAATTATGATCAGCACTAATGTTTGTTAAACTAAATTAATCATTAAAAGTGGAAAATAGTACAAATATTTAACATTTTTATGGCAGCTATTTTGATATTTACCTGTTAGAATTGATGCTAGCCCTCGAAGCTAACGTTAACATCCCAGGGCTAGCATCGATGTTAGCATGTATATATCGAACATGTCTGATATTTACCTGTTCGAATCAGTGCTAGACCTTGAATTTGCCTGTTAACATCGATGCTAGCCCTCGAACCTAACGTTGACAGCCACAACATCGATGCTAGCCCTCAAAGTTAATATTAGCTTAGGGTTAGCAACATGTTGGATATTTTCCTGTTAGTCAGTGCTAGCCTTCGATCTTACCTGCTAACACTGATGCAAGCCCTCGAAGCTAGCATTAACATCCAAAGGCTAGCATCAGTGTTAGTATGTAAATATCAAATATCAAACATGTTATTATATGTTATTATATATTTACATGCTAAATATCAAACATGTTTGATTTTTACATGCTAACATCAATGCTAGCACTCGAATTTACCTGTTAACACTGATGCTAGCCCTCAAAGCTAATGTTAACTTCAAGGGTTAGCATGTTAGCATGTAAATAAAAAACATCAAGAGCTAGCATCCATGTCAGCATGTAAATATGGATACTAGCCCTCAAATTTACCTGTTAACATCAATGTTAGCCCTCCAAGCTACCGTTAGATTCGAGGGTTAGCAACATGTTTGATATTTACCTGCTAGAATTGGTCCTAGCCCTTGAATTTACCTGCTAACATTGATGCTAGCCCTCAAAGCTAACATTAACATCCAAGGGCTAGTATTGATGTTAGCATGTAAATATCAAACATGCTTGACATTTACATGCTGACATCAATGCTAGCCCTAGAATGTTAACATTGATGCTAGCCCTCGAAGCTAGTGTTAACATTCAAGGGCTAGCATCGTTGTTAGCATGTAAATATCAAATATGTTTGTCATTTACCTGTTAGAATGGATGCTAGCTCCCGAATTACCTGTTAACTCAAGGTAGCCCTCAAAGCTAACGAGGGTTAACATCATGTTTGATATATACCTGTTAGAATCAGTGCTAGCCCTCAAAGCTAGCATTAAAATCCAAGGGCTAGCATTGATATCAGCATGTAAATATGCTGACATGGATACTAGCCCTCAAATTTACCTGTTAACATCAATGTTCGCCCTCCAAGCTAACGTTAGATTCGAGGGTTAGCAACATGTTTGATATTTACCTGTTAGAATCGGTGCTAGCCCTCAAATTTACCTGCTAATATTGATGCTAGCCCTCAAATTTACCTGTTAACATCAATGTTAGCCCTCCAAGCTAACGTTAGATTCGAGGGTTAGCAACATGTTTGATATTTACCTGTTAGAATCGGTGCTAGCCCTCAAATGTACCTGCTAATATTGATGCTAGCCCTCAAAGCTAACATTAACATCCAAGGGCTAGTATCGATGTTAGCATGTAAATATCAAACATGCATGATATTTACATGCTGACATCGATACTAGCCCTAGAACAGTGGTTCCCAACCTGTTTGGTGCCCCCCTTATAAACTGCACCCCAGCCCCCCCCCACCCTCCACCCCCCACCACCACCACCCCCCACCCAAAACCACCTCATAAGTACACTACAAAACATAAGAGGGAAGTTATTGAATTCTATTACTAATAGAAATTTCCCTAAAATTATAAAAAAATAATATTTTATATCAAACCAAGAGTTGTACTATGATGAGGAGGAGAGAGTTTATGGCTGCAGTAAATTTGGTGACATTACAGTGCATAAGAGTTAAGTTATTGATTTTTTTTTACTATAAAAAAAATCCTTAAAATTATGAAAAAAAAAATTAATATCAAACCAAGAGTTGTAGTATGACCAGCAGCGATGGAAAAGAGGAATTGTTTATGTTTAGACAATGTATATTTAATGAGTTATTGATGCCGGAAGTCCGAATTTGTGAATATCTTTCCGACTTTACCGAACTGTGTTTTGTTTCCTGACGTCGCCGTAATTCGCTGGCTTCATGCTGTCATTTGCGAGCATTTCACCACAAATTACATAATTCTGTCTTGTCCTTTAATAAAACCAAATTCAAGGTAACTCTCGAGGTATAGCTGGAGTTTTTAGGTACTGATGAATCTTCACCCGTTTTGCGTTTTTCAGACACCGTTTCCGTCAGTAATTTTCTAACTGCACACAAACTAATGAATCGTGATGAACTAGAAGCCGACCTGAAGAAAGCATAGAGAGAAGTTAAAAGATCAAGGAGGTGTGGCCATCGAAGTAGCAAAGGATTTTTGAAGAAAGACCAAATAAATGTGTTTCAAAAATGTTTTATAGGTAGACTTGTGATGACACAGTGAGTCTGTTACTCTGATTTTATCCAGAATGTAAAAATCTATTTTTCATAACATCACAGCCTCAGAGCAGACAAAGCTTCGTGCCCCCCCTCAGATCTCTGGCGCACCCCTTGGGGGGCGCAGACCCCAGGTTGGAAACCACTGCCCTAGAATGTACATGTTAACATTGATGCTAGTCCTCGAAGCTAGTGTTAACATTCAAGGGCTAGCATCGATGTTAGCATGTAAATATCAAAACATGTGTCATTTACCTGTTGTAATCGATGCTAACCCTCCAAGCTAACGCCAGCTTGGAGGGTTAGCAACATGTTCGATATTTAGCTGTTAGAATCAGCACTAGCCCTCGAATTTACCTGCTCACATACTTAATAACTTGTGATCTTCTTCTTTCTGCTGACCTGCTATGAATGATTCCAGGCAACCACATCATTTTAATTTCACCTGTTTTTGAACATTTGTTCCTGTTTCCTTCAGGAGAGCCGACCAGCTGATGGCGGAGGACAACGACGACGCCATCCCATACTGCGTCGCCACCGGAGACATCAAGAAGCTGGTGGCGTTCTTCAGCGGCAGAGGGCAGCTGCTAGACGCCCTGCTGATAGCTCAGGTACCGATCATGGCGTTCAATCTGGAACATTGATCAGAAATAATACTGATGAATAACAAGGGTTATTTCCAGGGAGCATGTGAAGGAAACATTGGAGCTCCTCAGAGTTCCTCCGCCAAACACACAACCAACGACGTGGACAACAGACAGCAGTACCAGAGGTAACAAACACACCGTGAAGTTTTGCCAAAATATGCAGCAGCATTTATCAGCCCAAAAAACAGGAGAAAAAAACTTCATTACATGCTGGAGACTTTTGTCTTTAAGGTTCTGAGCGGGAGTTTTTATTCAAAATAAAATAAATAAAAAACAAGCGGCATCATATAAAAAACCTGTCATTTAAAGCAGCAGTGCTCAACCACCACAGCACACAGAATCAGTAAAGAATGTTTATTTTATTTCCAGTGGCGTCTGCAAGGTTTTAACTTGAAAAACAACTAGATTGTCTTCCTGTCACATACATCTTTGCTCATTTCCTGGTCGTTAGATGAAGCCGTTGATCTAACCTCTGCCAAAATAAAACAAAAAACAAGAGGGAGAGACTCGTTGCTGAGACAGAAGAAGACGTAAATAAATACTGAGCAATAAAAAGTCATTTTATTCCTTTAGGACACTTATTTTTAAAAATAAAAATACGATTATTGTTTATTATCTGCGCGTTGAGTGGTCAGCTGCAAATTTTCTTGCTTGAAACCGGTCCGTGGGGCTAGAAAGGTTGGAAACAGATGATTTAAAGAGTTTAAAACCCCAAAATTTAATTAACATCTGATAGTTATGATCAGGATGGATGTAGATTAAAATAAATTTACTAAATTAACATCTAACATTTTCTTTGATGGATTTTCAACATTTTTGGGAAATCTTTGAACATTTTTGGTGGAAAAAAAAGAAAAGTTAAAAATGTTTCTTAAGAACATTCCCAAAAAAAAAAAAAATTTGCTGGAGTTTGGTTGATTTTTATGTGAATGTTCTTAAAGAGAATATTAGAAGAGTTACTGATATATATGTAATCACTTTAGATATTTTTAAGATTTTTTGGAAGATTTTTACTCATTTTTTGAAAATATTTACAAGAATTTTTTTTCCAATAAAACTTTTAAGGGAAACTTTTAAGGAATTATTGGAATTTTCTTCCTGAAGGTTTTGCAAATTTTCAGAAATTTGGGGATTTTTTTGCTGAATTTTTGGATTTTTTTCAGAATGAGGACAACAGGAGGGTTAAACTGGATCAGAGGAGTCAGCAGCTGTAGTCGACTGGAATCACTGAGGAGAAGCTAAGAGGTCATGGAACTAAGGAAACTAGATCAACACAACTTTCTACATCAACAAAACTGATAATCCAAATTGCTGTTTGTGTATTTATGACCCAGAAGACCTTTAATAATCTATGAAAGAACCGAAATAATTGTTTTTAGCGACAAAGATTCATGTTTCAATGGTTCCATCATAAATTCAGAATTCTAGGAGTTGTTGGAAACTCCAGACTAACATCATTTAAATTGTCTTTACAAAAAAGAAAGTTCTATCTCAGAGAGGACCTGCTCCTTGGTATAATTCCCAGCTGCGGACTTTAAAGCAGGCGTCCCGAAAGCTGGAAAGGAAGTGGTATTCCACTAATTTAGAGGAAGTTTATGTAGCTTGGAAAAATAGTCTAGTAATTTATAAAAAAGCTCTTCGTAATGCCAGGACAACATATTATTCATCTTTAATAGAGGAAAACAAGAACAACCCCAGGTTTCTTTTCAGCACTGTAGCCAGGCTGACAAAGAGTCAGAGCTCTGTTGAACCTTGTATTCCTTTAGCTTTGAGCAGTAACAACTTCATGAGCTTCTTTACAAATAAAATTATTACGATTAGAGAAAAAATTACTCTGGCCCTTCCTGCAAATGTCACAGATGTATCATCGAGTACAGATACTTTAGAATTGGCTGTAAGACCAGATGGATATTTAGAATTTTTCACCCCCATACATCTCTCTGAACTCATTTCAATAGTTTTTACATCCAAACCATCAACATGTCTTTTAGATCCTATCCCAACTAGACTGTTCAAGGAGGCTTTACCTTTAATTAATTCCTCAATGTTAGATCTGATTAATCTCTCTCTAGTAACAGGTTATGTACCACAGGCTTTTAAGGTTGCTGTAATCAAACCTTTACTTAAAAAGCCCACTCTAGATCCAGATGTTTTAGCCAACTATAGACCAATTTCCAACCTCCCATTTCTCTCCAAAATTCTGGAAAGAACAGTTGCAAATCAATTATGTGAACATTTACAAAGGAATAGCTTGTTTGAAGAGTTTCAGTCAGGCTTCAGAGTGCATCATAGCACAGAAACAGCTCTGGTGAAAGTTACTAATGACCTTCTCATAGCGTCAGATAATGGACTGGTCTCTATACTTATTTTATTGGACCTTAGTGCAGCATTCGATACAATCGACCACAAACTTTTATTACAGCGACTAGAACATTCTATTGGCATTAAAGGGACAGCACTGGACTGGTTTAAATCCTACTTATCAGACAGGTTCCAATTTGTGCATGTCAACAATGACTCTTCTGAGCATACTAGGGTTAATCATGGAGTTCCTCAGGGTTCTGTCTTAGGACCAATACTGTTCACATTATACATGCTTCCCTTAGGCAACATTATTAGGAAGCACTGTATTAATTTCCATTGTTATGCTGACGACACTCAATTGTATTTATCTATGAAGCCAAATGAAACTAATCAGCTAGCTAGACTGCAAGATTGTCTTAAGGACATAAAGACCTGGATGACCTATAATTTCTTACTACTAAATTCAGACAAGACTGAAGTCATTGTATTTGGCCCCAAACATCTTAGAGAATTGCTTTCAAAGCATATAGTTACTCTGGATGGCATTACATTGGCCTCCAGTACTACTGTGAGGAACCTCGGTGTTATCTTTGACCAGGACATGTCCTTTAACTCGCACATAAAACAAATCTGTAGGACTTCCTTTTTCCACCTGAGAAATATTGTGAAAATCAGGAACATCCTGTCTCAGAGTGATGCAGAAAAACTAGTCCATGCATTTGTTACTTCTAGGCTTGACTACTGTAATTCCTTATTATCAGGTTGTCCCAATAGCTCTCTGAAATATCTACAGCTGATCCAAAACGCTGCAGCCAGAGTACTGACGGGAGTTAGCAAGAGAGATCATATTTCTCCTATATTGGTTTCTCTTCATTGGCTTCCTGTTAAATCTAGAATAGAATTCAAAATCCTTCTTCTGACATATAAAGCTCTTAACAACCAATCTCCATCATATCTTAAAGACCTGATAGTACCATATTATCCTAGCAGAACTCTTCGCTCTCAAACTGCAGGCTTACTTGTTGTTCCTAGAATCTCTAAAAGTAGAATGGGAGGCAGAGCCTTCAGTTATCAGGCACCTCTCCTGTGGAACCAGCTCCCAGTTTGGGTTCGGGAGGCGGACACCCTCTCTATTTTTAAGACCAGGCTTAAAACCTTCCTTTTCGACAAAGCTTATAGTTAGGGCTGACTGGGGGACCCTGACGGGGTATGCTGGTGTTTTCATTTGCACAACTGACTTCCCCTCTTGACGTCCCTTTAGTTTGCCCCTAGTTATGCTGCTATAGGCCTAGGCTGCTGGGGAACCTCTCTTGATGCACTGAGCCCTTCTCTAACTACCTATGTATTTACTATATATACCATTATTGCATTACATTCACTCTGTTTCTTTCTGTGTCCTTTCTCCGAGTGTCCCTGGTCCCAGAGCTGGATGCTGGATGCTTCAGATGTGTGGCTGTGTTTTATGGTCCTTGTGTCCCACCCCCCCACCTCTCTATCTCTACCCCTCTATCTGTATCCCTCTATCTCTACCTCTCTACCTCTACCCCTCTACTTCTATCCCTCTATCTCTACCTTTCTACCTCTTCTGTCCCTCTCAACCCGCCCGGCCAGCAGGCAGATGGGTCCCCCCACATTAGAGCCGGGTTCTGCTCGAGGTTTTTTTCCCTGTTAAAAGGGTGTTTTCCTTGCCACTGTCGCCTTTTGGCTTGCTCTGGGGGTCAGGCATATGGGTTCTGTAAAGCGTCTCGAGACAATTTGACTGTAATTGGCGCTATATAAATAAAATTGAATTGAATTGAATTGAAAAATTGAAAATGTGTAGAAACTTTAGTTTCTGACTTTACATTTTGTTTTGACAAAATTAGACTCATTTGTGTCGACTTTAACAGTTTTTGCATCAATTTGGACAGGTTTTAAATCATTTTAGACATGTTTTAGTCAGTTTAGATCATTGTTGAGTGAATTTATGAGTCACTGTCGACATCTCCATCAGTTTGGACCATTTTTCCATCATCTCAGGCAACTTTTGAACATTTTTAGACATATTTCCAGCCATCTTGGACTATTTTTGAGTCTATTTGGGCAATTTTTGGGTGAATTTATGAGTCAATGTTGACCTCTCCATCAGTTTGGACTATTCATTTTTTAGTCTATTAGACAGTTTTGGGCAATTTTTTATTCATTTTAGTCAGAGTTTCAGTCAATTTGGACCGTTTTGGCTTCAATTTACACAATTTTCCCATCAACTAAGGTGACTTTTGACTGACTTTAAACCTATTTCCAGTCACCTTGGACTATTTTTTAGTCAATTTGGGCAGGTTTTTAATCATTGTAGACATGTTTTTAGTCACATTGAACAATTGTTGAGTGAATTTATGTCCATATAGACAACTCTTCAGTCAGTTTAGGACGTTTTTGAGTCAGTTTTGACAATTTTTGTATCACCTTAGGCAACTTTTGAGTTCTGGTGAAGGATTTTCTTCTTCAGATCTTTGCTGAGCTCCTCAGACTTTCCCACTATAGAGTTTGAGTCTAATGAGTGGATCTAGTGATTCTATTTAAACTGGATCAGAGTCAGCAGCTGTAGTCGACTCAGGAGAAGTAAAGAGGCCATGAAACTATATTTATGATCCAGCAGATTTTGTTTCCAGAAGACCTTTAATAATCTATGAAAACACCAAAATGATTGTTTTTAGTGACAAAGATTCATGTGTTCAGACTTCTAGGAGTCATTGGAAACTAAAGACTTCCTGATATCCATGGACTTGATCCCACAGCTGTTAATAAAGTCTCTAGGACAGAGTCTATGGTCTTCCCAGATGTTTGTGGGAGGATTCTTTCCCGTCTTTATCTGCTGTTTGTCCTGCAGCCTCCTCCACCAGGTGTGCCAGCAGCTGGCTGAGTGGTACTTTCAGGACGGATGCTCGGTGCTGGCGGCGTGCTGTCACCTGGCCGTCGACAACATCCAGCCGGCCATGACCAGTCTGATCCGAGGGAACGAGCTGGAGCTGGCCGCATGCGTGGGCATCGTCCTGGGAGAGGCGGCCAGTCAGAGCACGGCTTACTGCCTGGAGCTGCTGGCCAGGAAGTACATGGCCACGCCCACATGGTACGGCTCCGGGGCACTGTTTGTTTAGTTTTATTGAAGAATGCTCTTATCTGAGCAGCTTTATCTGTTTTGGTTTGAATCCAGAAGTGATATCAGATTTACAGCTTGACTTTGAACTCTGAAACTGCAAGAGGAGCTTTTAGCATCTCTGTGGAGGTTTACATGAAAGCTCAATATTCAGGAGCTTCAGGCTCATCAAGTCTATCCAAGCCACCGAAAAATAACCAAAAAAACCACATGTGGTCATTGGATCGAACTTGTTCCAAATTAGTTGTGACACTTAAAATCGATAGTTATACACGATAGCAGCTATTTTAAGATGGAAAGGTGATGATTCAGAGCCAAACTAGTGATGATGAAGAAGATAAACATAATGACAAACATGAGGATTATTGTTATAAAAAGTGCAAAAATGTTCAATCCAGGCTAGTCTAGTGTCTCCATAAAGTTCCTTTAAGTGTATATCTATGGATGGATCCATATTTCTACTAAAATACAGTCTTTGGTCGACATTTCTCCAACTGTTGAGGCTCTAACATCAGTAGAATCTGATGTGTTAAAGTCTGACCAGATAAAGTTCCAGCTTATACATATTTTGATGTGTTAAAATGCAGAGATGAGTCCATTTAGACAAACTTTGAGGTATTTTAGATCATTTCTGAGTCATTTTGGGTAGTTTTGTTATGCTAGCATCTTCTAATTAGTAAATCTATTTCCTTGCTAATGCTAGCTTCAAGGGCTAGCATCGATTCTCACGGGTAAATATCATTTACCTCCTAATGTTAGCTTCAAGGGCTAGCGTCAATTCTAACAGCTAAATATCATATTTACTTGTTAACGTTAGCTTCAATGGGCAAGCATTTATTCTCACCCCTTTAGAATGCTAACATAGCATTGATTCTAGAAGGTAAATATCATATTTACCTGCTAATACTAGCTTCAAGGACTGGCACTGATTCTAACGGGAAAATATCATATTTACCTACATGTTAGCTTCAAGGGCTAGCATTTATTCTAACCCAATTAGCATGCTAGCATAGCACCAATGTTAACAGTAAATATCGTATTTGCCTGCTAATGTTAGCTTCAAGGGCTAGCATGAATTCTAATGGATAAATATCATATTTACTCACAAAAGTTAGTTTCAAGGGCTAGTGTCGATTCTCACAGGTATATATCATATTTACCTGTTAATGTTAGCTTCAAGGGTTAGCATTGATTCTCATGGTTAAATATCATACTTACCTGTTACTGTTAGCTTCAAAGGCTAGCATCGATTCTAATGGGTAAATATCATATTTACTAGCTAACGTTAGCTTGGAGAGCTAGCATTGATGTTACCAGGTAAACATCATTTTAAACTGTTGACATCGAAGCTAACGTTAGCTTGGAGGGCTAATGTTAGCTACAGATATTAAAAGTTAAAATCTGACCTCCAGTTGTCGCTAAAGTTTCCAAACTCAGGTGTTAAATGTTAAATCAGGTCGTAGTCTGTACCTGCACAGGTAGAAACTATAAATTTGTCTGTTTCCTGCTGTGAGAAGTGAAAACATCTGCACTAAAAACATATGTAAAGACGCATTACTGAACTGAGTAATTTCTGATCTTCTCATTCAGGGAACTTTCTGCCGACCTGCTGGAAATGATTCCAGACAACCACATCTTATTGGCCAAACTCTGCGCCTTTTACCCGGGAAGCACCGCCGAAATCAACCAATTACACGAGAGGGTGAGTGAGCTGGGTGGGTTCTGGGTGAGGTTCTGTTTGGGTTCTGAGTGAGGTTCTGTTTAGGTTCTGGGTGAGGTTCTGTTTGAGGTTCTGTTTGGGTTCTGGGTGAGGTGCTGTTTGGGTTCTGGGTGAGGTTCTGTTTGGGTTCTGTTTGGGTTCAGGGTGAGGTTCTGTTTGGGTTCTGGGTGAGGTTCTGTTTGGTTCTGTTTGAGGTTCTGTTTGGGTTCTGTTTGGGTTTTGGGTGAGGTTCTGTTTGGGTTCTGTTTGAGGTTCTGTTTGGGTTCTCTTTGGGTTTTGGGTGAGGTTCTGTTTGGGTTCTGGGTGAGGTTCTGTTTGGTTCTGTTTGAGGTTCTGTTTGGGTTTTGGGTGAGGTTCTGTTTGGGTTCTATTTGAGGTTCTGTTTGGGTTCTGAGTGAGGTTCTGTTTGGGTTCTGTTTGAGGTTCTATTTGGGTTTTGGGTGAGGTTCTGTTTGGGTTCTGTTTGAGGTTCTGTTTGTTCTGATTGAGGTTGTGCTTGAGGTTGTGTTTGGGTTCTGTTTGGGTTCTGTTTGGTTTCTGTTTGGGTTCTGTTTGGGTTCTGCTGGTTCCAACATGATGCTGTGTGTCGCTGTAGTGCCGGCTTCCGTCCATGGAGGAGTCTAAGGCGCTGGCGGCAGCAGCTGAACATGACGGAGATTTATTCTCAGCTGTTAAATTCCACCTCCTGAGCCGTGAACCCGAAGACGCTCTTCAGATCGGCATCCAGAACGTCAAAGGTACCGAGTTTAGACCCCATCTGGCTGTTCTGTCTTCACTCTCACTAAGAAAACTAAAAAACATCCACCATTCTAACAGGTAAATCCCAAACATGTTTGATATTTACACCCTAACATCGATGCTAGCCCTCCAAGCTAACGCAAGCTTGGATGTTAACGTTAGCTTGGATGTTAACGTTAGCTTAGAGGGCTAGCATTGATTCTAACAGGTAAATACCAAACATGTTTGATATTTACATGCTAGCATCGATGCTAGCCCTATAAAGCTAATGTTAACATCCAAGCTGACTATAGTTTCGAGGTCTAACATCGACCTGTTAACAGGTAAATTTGAGGGGTAGCGATTCTAACAGATAAATACCAAACATGTTTGATATTTACATGCTAACATCGATGCTAGCCCTATATAGCTAATTTTAACATCCAAGCTGACGTTAGTTGGAAGGGCTAGCATCAATATTATCAGGTAAATTTGATAGCTAGCATTGATTCTAACAGGTAAATTCCAAACATGTTTGATATTTACATGCTAACATCAATGCTAGCCCTCCAAGCTAATGTCAGCTTGGATGTTAACGTTAGCTTGAAGGGCTAGCATCGATGTTAACAGGTAAATTCGAGGGCTAGCATTGATTCTAACAGGTAAATACCAAACATGTTTGATATTTACATGCTAACGTGCTAAAGTGTCTTTCCTGTTTCTTCTCCACCAGAGCAGCTGGCCGGATCTGATTGGACGGTGGACAGCATTCAGCCAATCCTAGACCTGCTGAGTTACATCAGAACCGACTCCCTCGTTGCGGCCAAACTGACCGAGTACGAACCTCCAGAGCTGCTCCTTTAATTCTGCTTCTCCCTCCACAGACTGACGGCTTTGTGTGTTTTCAGAGTTCGCAGTGAGCTGCTGATCCTCTGCGGCTACATTGGCGCCCTACTGGCCATCAGACGCCACTACAACAGCATCGTACCCGCCCTCTACGAATACACCAGGTAGGAAACAACGCAAACCAGACACTGAACGACAAAAAACGAGACACAAAACGACAAAAACGAGACACAAAACGACAAAAATGAGACACGAAACGGCAAAAACGAGACACAAAATGACACAAAAAACAAGACGCAAAACAGCAAAAATGAGACACAAAATGACATAAACGAGACGCAAAACAAAAACTAGATGAAAAATGCCATAAACAATGCAAAATGACATAAACGAGACGCAAAACAACAAAAACGAGATGAAAAATGCCGTAAACGATGCAAAATGACATAAACGAGACACAAAGCGACAAAAACGAGACACAAAACGACAAAAAAGAGACACAAAACGACAAAAATGAGACACAAAATGAGACAAAATGCTGAAAATGACATGAATAAAGACAACCAGGACACAAAATGAGATAAAACATGAGACAGAGACAAAACTGAGACACAAGACAACAAAAAACAACACAAAATGACTGTTCTCCTGGATTTAAATCAGCTAAAAATATATTTTTCTAAAAACATTGCCCATATTTGAAAGTAAAATTATGTACATTAAGGAATAAAAACTGGTAACTGTAGTTTTTTTAAACTGCATTTTTTAAAATAACCAACCATTTCAGTGTCATCGTTCTTCAACCAAACATTCGTATTGTTGTGAATGTTCTGAATTCAGATAATTCCAATAAAAAGTGTTTGAAGAACAAACATTTATTGAACGTTTGTTTGTCAGTCAGCTGCTGAAGAGGAGGGAGGTCAGAGTTCCTCTGAAGATCGAACAGCTGACGGTGGAGCTGGAGGCCTGGAGAGCCCAGAGCAACAACATGTAGGTTAACACAACTACACAACACGACACAACAACACGACACAACTACACAACACAAGACAACAACACAACGACACAACAATGCAACATAATATAATATAATATAATATAATATAATATAATATAATATAATATAATATAATATAATATAATATAATATAATATAATATAATATAATATAATATAATAAACAGCTGACGGTGGAGCTGGAGGCCTGGAGGGCCCAGAGCAACAACATGTAGGTCTACACAACTACACAACACAACACAGATACACACAGACACTGGTCCATCATATATATATATATATATATATATATATATATATATATATATATATATATATATATATATATATATATATATATATATATATATATATATATATATATGTTCTTTGACATGTGACCATGTGTACTTTTTAAAAAAAGCTACAATTTTTAAATTTTTTTTATTTTAAAGAAAAATTATGTATTTTATGACTTTTTCCTGTTTAAAATATGAATACCCCCCCCCCCAAAAAAATAACAATGACATAGCATAAAAAGCACTGATTTACATGTTGACTGCAAAAAAACAAAAATCAGGTAAAACCTGTACATAATGTTTCCCTAGAATATCTGTATTTTTACTAATAGTAATTTGTTCTATGACAATATGTGACCTTAAAATAAGACTTTTACTGGATTTAAATCAGCTAAAAATATCTATTTATTTGATATAATATGTATAATAAAGACAGAAAATTATATTCTTTTAAAAAAGTGTTATTTTACAGTTTTTTCTGTTTTATTGCAAGACAGATGAAACCAAATAAAATCACAGAAAAAGTCTTAATTTACATGTTGACTGTAAAAAACTAAAAACAGGCTAAAGGTTACATTAAAAATCTGTATTTTTTACTACTAGTAGTTTGTTCTTTTACAACAATCATTTTACTGGATTCTAATCAATTAAACATTTTAATCAACTTTTTCTTTCTAACTTTGCTTGGAGACCTCAGAATTGTCCACAAACTGTTGTTAAGGTGGAACTTCCAGATTGTGTACTTCAGGCTGCAGATATTCTAATTACTGTCATTATCTATCATTATTCTAATTATTCTGAATGCTGCAACGTTTCCTGTTTTCCTCAGTCCTCCGTCAGACGCTCAGAGAGACGAGTTCAGTCGCCTCCAGAGAAGAATCCAGCCGACAGACTCAGGTAAATACCTGATCAGGTGACGGAGAGACGCTTCCTGATTGGACGGTGGATTAACCCTGGTGTCGTCCTACGGGTCAAATTGACCCATTTTAAAGTTTGAAAATGTGAGGAAAAAAATATATATTTTCACAATGAAAACTTCCACATTTTCAACATTTTTGGGGAATTTTTTGAACATTTTTTTGTGGAAAAAAAAGAAATGTAAAAAAAAATGTTTCTTTAAGAACATTCAAAAAAAAAATCAACCAAAATCCAGCGAAATTCACTGGATTTTGGTTGATTTTTTTTCTGAATGTTCTTAAAAAAATATTAGAAGTTTTACTGATAAATATGAAATCATTTTAGATTTTCTTTAGGATTTTCTTTGGAAGACTTTTATTAATTTTTTGAAACTATTACAATTTTTAAAAAAATGTTATTTCTTGCCAAATTTGGGTATTTTTTAAAAAAATAAAATGTTAAGAGAAACTTTTAAGAAACTTTTAGAATTTTCTTCCTGAAGGTTTTGCAAATTTTTATAAATGTGGGGAATTTGGTTTTTTTGCTGAATTTTTGGATTTTTCTCAGAGACAGGAACAATATTTTTTTCTGCCGGTAAATGAAGACAACAGGAGGGTTAATCATGGTTTATGTTTCTGTTCTGAAGCGAAGAACAAATTCAGGCCAATAATTTGGCAGATTTTGAGAATTTCATTTGAAATTTTATATTTTCACTTTCAAAAATACCAAACAAACTGGTTTGAATGGATCCAGTAGACGTTCAGTTTTAATTATTAAATCCTGAAAATTGAAAAAAGTGCAAACAGTCCAATCCAGGCTGGTCTAGTGTCTCCATAAAGTTCCTGTTAGCGTATATCTATGGAAGGATCCATATTTCTACTAAAATACAGTCTTTGGTCGACATTTCTCCAACTGTTGAGGCTCTAACATGTGTAGAATTTGATGTGTTAAAGTTTGACCAGACAAGGTTCCAGTTTTTAGATCTTTAAACAGAATGCCAATATAAGTCCCATCTGGATCATTTAGTCTCATTGTGGTTTGTTGTGGTCATTTGCAGTTAGTTTTGGTAGTTTTGTGTCACATTTTGGTTGTTTTTTGCCTCTTTGTGGTTGTTTGCATTTATTTTAGCTAATTTTTGGCACTTTTTGGTCAATTTGAATCCCTTCTAGCCATTTTGTGTCTCTTTGAGGTCACTTTGGGGGCAATTTGTGTCTAATTTTGGTAATTTTTTGCTTCTTTTTGGTCATTAAATTGTCAGCTAGAACCGTGGCTAACAGTTGAATATGTCAACTAAAAGTGTGACTAACAGTTTTGACATTCTTAGCTAAAAGTGTGGCCAACAGTTTAAATTATTAGCTAGAACAATTAATAGTTGAAATTGTTAGCTAACAGTTAAAGCAGTTGAAGTTGTCAGCTTAAAGTATGGCTAACAGTTGAAATTGTTAGCAAACAGTTAAAGCAGTTAAATTTGTTAGCTAGAAGTGTGACAGTTGCAATTACTAGCTAAAAATGTAGCTAAAAGTTGAATTTGTTAGCTAGAAGTGTGGCTAACAGTTGAAATCTGAACTAAAAGTGTGGCTAACATTTGAATTGTGAGCTAAAATTGAGGCTAACATTTTGTTAGCTAGAAGCATGGCTAACATTTGAATTTGTTAGCTAGATGTATGACTAACAGTTGAAATTATTTGCTAAAATGTAGCTAGGTTTAATTGTGAGATAAAAGTGTGGCTTACATTTTGTTAGCTAGAAGCGTGGCTAATAGTTTCAATTGTTAGCTAGAAGTATGACTAACACTTGAAATTATTCACTAAAAATGTGGCTAACAGTTAAATTTATTAGCTAAAAGTGTTGCATTTTAAGTCGTTATGGACCAACTGAGTCATTTTGGACCATTTTCGAACGAGTTTCAACTTATTTTGGATAATTTTGGACAAATTTTAATCATTATCACCATTTCACTTGATTTTTTACAGTGTAGATCAGTATAAATGATCAGAACCTCTCCTGTAGCTTCGGTTTAGATTCAGCGCTAGAGAGAGAAATGAATGAAGCAGTCCATCGACGTCTCAGTAAATAATAATAAATATCTGACCAACGTTTACTCTCCCAGCTGCCCTGGTTCTGTCCGGTTCCGACTACGTGACCGGATCCAACCTGCCAAGCCACTCAGACCTGCAGTTGTCCTGCTTCACCGGACAGAGGATCCAGGTTTGTGTTTGTGTTGATGGTACTGAATTGTCACGGCAGCTGTCGTCATGGTTCCTTCTCTGTGTTCCTTAAGGGTCCGGTGTTCCTGCTGGAGGACGGTAAATCTGCCATCTCCCTCAATGACGCACTGATGTGGGCCAAGGTGAACCCGTTCTCTCCGCTGGGAACCGGACTTCGCATCAACCCGTTCTAAGAATGAAGCTCCGCAGAGGAAGCCAAGTGGCCAACTGTACCTTCAAACACGCCGGTAGACTTTGTAGATTTTGATATCGGTTAGCGTAGCGATGAGAAGCTAGCCATCATGCTTCATCTGTGAGGAGGGTTCTGATTGGATGGGACGGTCGGTAGGACTTCCTCCTTTTCTGCAGCTAACAGTATGAGCATGTAAATACACAGGGTATAAATCTATCACTGTAAAAACACAGAACACTGGAATAAAGCAAAACACTGGATATTTAAACGAGGCTCCACTTTTTTCTTCATGATGATAACATCTATTAATTAAACATCTAAAACATTAATATTCATTCACCTAATTAAACTCAGAGCAGCCACTTGATTCTAGAAGTCATCAGTGATTAATGGATGATCTGAGGTCAGTGATTGTAGAATAAAAACTCCTGGATCTGGAAGGTCCAGTCCCTGGTGGATCAGAACTCCTGGACAGAACTACACCATGAAGACTGAAGAACCAAGAAACTCTGAAGAAAGGTGGTTGAAAAGCATCAGTCAGGACGATACAAGAACATTTAAAGTTCCTGAAGATCTCTGAGTCCAGTTAAATCCATCATTAAAGAATGGAAGGAAGATGGAACATGAATAAATCTGACTAGAGCAGGACGTCCTCAAGACCTGAGAGACTAGTGAGGGAGGCCACCAAGACTCCTATGACCCCTCTGAAGGAGAAAGAGACTAGAGAGGGAGGCCACCAAGACTCCTCTGACTCCTCGGGAGGAGTTACTAGAAAGAGACTAGTGAGGGAGGCCACCAAGAAGACATGTGGAGACTCTGAACACATCTGGAAGAAGGTTCTTTGGCCTGAGGAGATCAGGATGGAACTTTTCTGTCCATCAAACTATGTTTGGTGAACATCAAATACTGAACATCATCACAAACATATGATCCCCACTGGGAAGCACGGTGGTGGCAGGATCATGATGTGAAGCACGGTGGTGGTACCATCATGATGTGAAGCACGGTGGAGGTAGTATCATGGTGTTCCTCAGCAGCAGGTCCTGGAAGGCTGGTAAAGGTAGAGGGTAAATGAAATCCTATAGGACAGGACTATTCAATTCAATTTAATTCAATTCAGTTTTATTTATATAGCGCCAATTACAGTCAAATTGTCTCGAGACGCTTTACAGAACCCATATGCCTGACCCCCAGAGCAAGCCAAAAGGCGACAGTGGCAAGGAAAACACCCTTTTAACAGGGAAAAAAGGGGGGGGCTGGAGCCTATCCCAGCTGACTCAGGCGAAGGCAGGGGACACCCTAGACAGGTCGCCAGTCTGTCGCAGGGCCACATACAGAGACAAACAATCACTCTCACATTCACACCTACGGGCAATTTAGAATGATCAATTAACCTCAGCATATTTTTGGACTGTGGGAGGAAGCCGGAGTACCCGGAGAAAACCCACGCATGCACAGGGAGAACATACAAACTCCATGCAGAAAGATCCCGGGAAAGCCGGGACGCGAACCAGGGATCTTCTCGCTGCAAGGCGAAAGTGCTAACCACTACACCACTGTGCAGTCCTCAAACAAGCTATTCCTTTGCAAATGTTCCCATAATTGATTTGCAACTGTTCTTTCCAGAATTTTAGAGAGAAATGGGAGGTTGGAAATTGGTCTATAGTTGGCTAAAACATCTGGATCTAGAGTGGGCTTTTTAAGTAAAGGTTTGATTACAGCAACCTTAACCCTTTAAGACCCACCATTGTGCAAGTCCGCCAGGATATATTTTTACATTTTTACATGCTGTAGTGCCATTTTTTGGAGTATTTTTATTTGCTTTACATCAAAAAAAACCCTGATATCCCAAATTTTAATAATATTTATTGTCTTATGTCTTAACTACGACAAAAAATTGCTTAAAAGTGCAATAAACCTTAAAAAAATGAAAATCGTTTTTGTTTTTTTCACATATATTTCAAAATACAGAAATTGCATAGCTGTATCCCTCAAATTTGTAAATGTAAAAAAGTTGCACAATATCCTTTGGAACCACAGGAAATTCATTTGGAGTCTGTACATAATTTTCTTTTTGAGATATGGTCAATTTTGTAGCCTGTAAAAAAAAAGAAAATAAACAAAACTGCAAAATTTGCAGAGACAACATCATCAAAAAAAATTATTTACAATAGTGCAATCAAATTTCTAAGTGTGCCAGATACTTATGAACACACATATTTTATGTACAAAACCATGGTCAGACCATAAAAAGTGCATTTGAAAATAAAAGAAAATCGTTTTTACTGAGTTGAATCAGAAACAGTATTTTAATGGTCTCCTGGTCCAAGTACTTGGACAGGTCTGATGGATAAGGGCTGTCCACATATTCTGACAGAGGTGGCTGGACACCTGGCCTCCTTTTTGTCACTTCCGGTTCAACCCTGGAGTTGGGACATTCCCTTTCCGGTTACATTTAGATTTGTAAAAGTGTTTTTGGATTTACAAGCAACAAAACACTTTTACAAATCCAAATTTAAATAAAATTTATTGTGCTTTTGATACTTCTTGTTTTGTGACTGTGCGTCTGGTACCAGTGACAACCTGTAAAACAAAAGTAGGGACAACATTTTATTTGTTTTTATTCAAAAATATCAATTTTTCCATACTGCTGGGATTCAGGTGGCTTCTTTTTTTGGACAATATTTCTCTAGCTCCTTGGAACACAACAGACACTTCACCTTGTAAAATACCAGGAAAAGAAGAAATTAGTACAAGCGGTATGTGGTGTTGTCACAGTTATTCATATTACACTTCACTTATGTGCCTACTTTATTTGGAGAAATCAGGTCAAAGTGTTCCCAGACAGGGGAGAATCTTCTCTTTCTGGCTGGTTCTATAAAAAAGAGTCTCAAACCGATTGAATGCAAAGATACAGCAGGTAAAAATCCAACAAATGTGAACATGGAATCCATTGCGTTTCACTGCCCTTTATATTTTGAATTGCACGTCAAACCTGCGAACCACTTCCTGAACCAGTCACACGGTACGACCGGCTTGCGAGGCTTCGAACGTCATCATTTTGGCTCCTCCCCTAAATGTAGCAAGCCTCGATACGCGCTTCGTGGACACGCCCCTCCATTACTCCGCACACGCTTCGAAGCCTCGGCACATCTCGTAACATCACGAGCGATTGGTCAGACCATAGATAAGCTAGAAGACAGCACTAGCGTATCTAGTTTGTATATCTACGGTCGGCACGTCTGGTAGCGTCTCTGGCTCCTGTTGACCTTGTTTTTGGAGTAAAACACGGTAAGAAGATAAATACTTCTAACCAGTAGTGTTGTTTTGTTGTACGTTAAGTCAGCGACTTGTGAAGAGTTGTGTTTTGTCGTGTTTGAGCAGTTGGTCCGGACGCGTTAGCTAGCTAAGCGGCTAAGTTAGCTAGCTAAGCGGCTAAGTTAGCTAGCTAAGCGGCTAAGTTAGCTAGCGGGCTAATTAACACAGGTGGCTAACTTACCGCTGAATAGGGCTGCCACAAACGACGCGTCGACTAATCGCCTGAGCACGATACGTCATCAAAAGCGGAAGTGAGCGCGCAATGCAACAGAAATCACCGTCCGAGTGGAGCGCGGAACACGCATGGACATACGCGCTGTATCGTGCATATATAGTATATGCATATATTATATACGCACAATACAGCGTGGACATCCGCGTTTACGATACAGCGCGGACATCCGCGCCGCATCGTGCATATACTATATATGCACGATACAGCGCGGATGTCCATTTTTGTTGAGCCGATTTACACGTAGAAACTTTGTTCAGGAAAATTTCTCAGTAGCTCAGAGGACAGGCTGCTTTTTACACAACCTTGTAAGAGAATGTCTGTCAATGCTTTCAGCAGAATTTAGAAACACAACACTTCCTAAACAGATATTTTGAGGCTGTAAGGTTGAACGTTTGAGAGTATATCTGTGTGTTTGTTTGTGGTCTTTCTGTTTCTAAGTGGAAGCTGAATTAGTGAGGATGACTCCTGCTCCTGTCATCTCTAAGCTCCTCACACATCTTTACCTGCACATGAGGAAAATCACTCCTGTAGAATGCAGGTATGTTTGTCATTATTATAAAAAGATGTTGCCTGGTGACCTGTCAGAAACCCATTATACAGAGTCAGCCAAAATAATGTTTACACACATCAGGAAAAGAAAAACTAGCATAAATATTTCAATACCAAATTTATTCAGACATCACAAGATTAATAAAAGTTATCTTTGGCCTCTACAATTACAAGAGGTGCTCAAAGTGGTGGCCACTGGCTTCCAGACATTTATGTTGTGTTGTAGACGTCACTTGTTGATGCTCCATTCATGAGGGTAGCGCCATCTGTTGGGAAAACATCGTACAACAGGACACAGAGTTATCGTGATTTGATCAAACTTAGAAAGAGGAATCTATATGTGTAGAAGTACTTATACAAATGAAATATCTATAAAAGTTTTTCTTTTCCTGATGTGTGTCTACATTATTTTGTTTGACTCTGTGAACTTAATGAGAATAAAACTGTCATTTAATTGTTGCTCTGAAAGCTTCTTTAGTGAAAACCGGTTGGTGTTCTGCTTTGAAACAAACTGCTGTTGAGGTCTGTGTTTTTAGGTTTAACCCCACAGTTTCTGAATGAACTGATAGTTTGTTTTTTTTCCCGGATCAATGTGGACGTTATAATTGATGGTAACATTTACTGAACATATAATCAGCATGACAATATAACAGTATAACATTCTGACCACATGACTAATACTGTGTTGGTCCCTTTATGCTGCTAAAAACTCCTCTGACCCA